>NW_026526843.1:80485169-80510169 GCF_024362965.1 Panthera pardus
AAATTTGCAGGATATAAAATCAGCATGCAGTAATCTGTTGCATTGCTATATGCCAATAATGAAGCAGCAGAAAAATAAATCAAGGAATTGATCCCATTTACAATTGCGCCCAAACCCATAAGATACCTAGGAATAAACCTAATCAAAGAGATAAAATATCTGTACTCCGAAAACTATGGAACACTTATGAAAAAAATAAAATAGGACACAAAGAAATGGAAAGACATTTGATTCTTATGGATTGGAAGAGCAAACATTGTTAAAATATCTATACTACCCAAAGCAATGTACACATTTAATGCAATCTGTATCAAAATGCCACCCGCAGTTTCACAGAGTTAGAACAATCCAAAATTTTGTATGGAACCACAAAAGACCCAGGAAAGCCAAAGCAATCCTGAAAAGCAAAACAAAGTTGGAGGCATCATGATTCCAGATTTCAAGCCATATTACAAAGCTGTAGTCATCAAGGCAGTATGGTACTGGCACAAAAACAGACAAATAGATCAACGGAACAGGATAGAAAACTCAGAAATAGACTCACAACTATACGGTCAACTAATCTTTGACAAAGCAGGAAAGAATATCCAATGGAAAAAGGACAGGATCTTCAACAAATGGTGTTGGGAAAACTGGACAGCAACATGCAGAAGAATGAAACTGGACCACTTATTTTTTTAATGTTTATTTCTGAGAGAGAGACAGAGGGAGAGAGAGAGAGAGAGAGGGAGGGGCAGAGAGAGAGGGAGACACAGAATCCCAAGGAGGCTCCTGGCTCTGAGCTGTCAGCACAGAGCCCGACACGGGGCTTGAACTCACGAACTGTGAGATCATGACCTGAACCAAAGTCGGATGCTTAACCGACTGATCCACCCAGGTGCCCCAAAACTGGACCACTTCTTGCACCATACAGGAAAATAAATTCAAAATGGATGAAAGACCTAAATATTTGACAAGAAGCCATCAAAATCCCAGAGGAGAACACAGGCAGCAACCTCTTTGACCTTGGCTGCAGCAACTTCTTACGTTGCCAGAGGCAAGGGTAATAAAAGCAAAAATGAACTATTGGGACTTCATCAAGGTAAAAAGCTTCTGAACAGTGAGGGAAATGATCAATGAAACTAAAAGGCAGCCTATGGAATGGGAGAAAATATTTGCAAATGGCACATGTGATTAAGGGTTAATATCTAAAATCTATAAAGAACTTACAAAACGCAATACTCAAAAAACATATAGTTAAAAAATGGGGTGAAGATATGAATAGACACTTTTCCAAAGAAGGCATCCAGATGGCTAACAGACACATGAAATGATGCTCAACATCACTCATCATCAGGGAAATAGAAATCAAAACCACAATGAGATACCACCTCACACCTGTCAGAATGGCTAAAATTAACAACAGAGAAAACAAGAGGTGTTGGTGAGGATGCAGAGAAAGGGGGACCCTCTTGCACTGTTGGTGGGAATGCAAATTGGTGCAGCCACTCTGGAGAACAGAATGGAGTTTCCTCAAAAAGTTAAAAATAGACCTACCCTACAACCCAGCAATTGCACTACTAGGTATTTACCCAAAGAATACAAAAATACAGATTCAAAGGGGTACATGCACTCCGATGTTTAAAGCAACATTATCAACAATAGCGAAAGTATTGAAAGAGCTCAAATGTCCATCAACTGATGAATGGATAAAGAAGATGTTGTGTATATACAATGGACTATTACTCAGAGTAGCCATCAAAAGAATGAAATCTTGCCATTTGCAATGATGTGGATGGAGCTAGAGGGTATTATGCTACATGAAGTAAGTCAGTCAGGGAAAGACAAATAACATATGATTTCACTCATATGTGGAATTTAAGAAACAAAACAGATGAACACATGGGAAGGGGAAAAAAAAGAGAGAGGGAAACAAACCATAAGAGACTCTTAATGATAGAGAACAAACTGAGGGTGATGGAGGGAGGTGGGTGGGGGATGGGTTAGATGAGTGATGGGTATTAAGGAGGGCACTTGTTATGAGGAGCATGAGGTATTGTATGTATAGGAAGAATCACTTAATTCTACTCCTGAAATCAATATTGTATTGTTTGTTACGTAAGTAGAATTTAAATAAAAATTAAAAATACTAAACGTGTAACAAAAGTCAAAGAAGGGCACTATATCATAATAAAAAGGACAATCCAACAGGAAGATCTAACAATTGTAAATATTTATGCACCCAACATGAAGGTGCCCACATATTTAGTAACAAACATAAAGGAAGTAATCGATAATAATGCAATAATAGTAGAGGACTTTAATATCCTACTTACTTCAATGGATAGATCATCTAAACAGAAATAAGGAAGGAAACAATGGCTTTGATGGACACACTAGAACAGATGGAGTTAACAGACATATTCAGAACATTCCATCCTAAAATAGCAGAATACACATTCTTTTCAAGTGCACACAGGACATTCTCCAGAGTAAATCACATATGAGTTCACAGATCAGGTGTCAACAAATATAAAAACACTGAAGTCATACCATGCAACTTTTCTGACCACAATGCTATGAAACTAGAAGTGAATCATAAGAAAAAATGTGGAAAGAACACAAATAAATGGAGGTTAAACAACATGGTCCCAAGCAAGTAATGGGCCAACCAGGAAATCAAAGAAGAAATAAAAAATACATGGAAACAAATAAAAATAAAAACACAACAGTTCAAAACTGTTAAACTGAAGTAAAAGTGGTCCAAAGAGGAAGTATATAGCAATTCTGGCCTACCTAAAAAAGCAAGAAAAATCTCAAATAAACTACCTAATCTTACACCTAAAGGAGCTAGAAAAAGAACAACAAAAAAGCTTAAAACAGCAGAAAGAGGGAAACGATGAAGATTAGAGCAGAAAGAAATGATGTAGAAACTAAAAAACAATAGAACAGATCAACGATCAGGAGATTGTTCTTTGAAAAATTAATAAAACTGATAAACGTCTAGCCAGACATATCAAAAAGAAAAGAGAGAGGAACCAAAAAAATAAAATCATAAATGAGAGAGGAGAAATAACAACTAACACCACAGAAATACAAACAATTAGAATATTATGATAAACGATATGCCAGCAAATTGGACAACCTGTAGGAATGAAAAAATTCCTTGAAACATATAAACCACCAAAAGTGGAACAAGAAGAAATAGAAAAAAATTAAAAAAACTCCCAACAAACTAGATAACTAGAAAAAAATTTTAAAAAGTCCCAACAAACAAAAGTCCAGGGACAGATGGCTTCATGGGGGAATTCCACCAGACATTTAAAGAAGAGTTAATATCTAGTCTTCTCAAACTATTCCAAAAAATTGAAAAGGAAGGGAAACTTCCAAATTCATTTTAGGAGGCCAGCATTACCCTGATACCAAAGCCAGATAAAGACACCATAAAAAGGGAAACAATAGATAGAGGGGAGAAGATGGTGGCATAGGAGGACGCTGGGCTCACCACGTCCTGCTGACCACTTAGATTCCACCCACATCTGCCTAAATAACCCAGCAAACTGCCAGAAGACTAGCAGAATGGACTCTCCGGAGCCAAGCGTAGACAAGACGTCCATGGAAGAGGGTAGGAAGGGTGGAGAGGTGGTGTGCGCTACACAGACTGGCTTGAGGGAGCCAGGGCAGTGGAGGGGCAGCCCACCCAACAAGGCAGAGCCCCCGAGTCTGGCTTGCAAAAGTGGAGGGGCTGGACTGCATGAGTTCTGACAGCCAGCAGGACTTAACATCTGGAATGTTATAAGTCAACAGCTCTGCTCGGAGAGTGGGAGGGCGAGAGGACAATGGGAGGGGGAGGTGTTGAGCCCCAGAAGACAGAGCTCAGCTCAGAGGGGAACAAAGGCGCTGGCAAGCGCCATCTCCCTCACCCATCCCCCAGCCGAAATCCCAAAGGGAACCAGTTCCTGTCACCAAACTTGCTTGCACTGCGCAAACACCCAACGTTGTGCTTCTGTGGATCCAACCCTTTGACAGATCTGCCTCCCTCCTGGTGCTGCAGGGCCCCTCCCACAGGGGACCACCGACAGCAAAGCAAGCTAAGCCTGCCCCTCCCACCCCTGTGCACCTTGCGGATCCACCCCAGCTAATACGCCAGATCCCAATGAAGCAGCACCACAAGCCTGGCAGTGTGCAAGTAGCCCAGACAGGGGCCACACCACTCCACAGTGAGCACTGCCCCTGGGAGAGAGAGAGATAAGGTACACACCAGTCTGACTGTGGCCCCAGTGGTGGGCTGGGGACAGATATCAGGTCTGACTGCAGCCCAGCCCACCAACACAAGTTACTCCAGACAGCAAAGGGGAAGTGCCCCGCAGTTCCGCGCCACTCCAGGGACAATCCAAAATGACGAAACGGAAGAATTCTCCTCAAAAGACACTCCAGGAAGTAGCAACAGCTAACGAATTTAAGCAATATAACAGACCATGAATATAGAATAATAGTCATAAAATTAATCGCTGGGCTTGAAAAAAGTATAGAGGACATCAGAGAATCTATCACTACAGAGATCAAGGGACTAAGAAACAGTCAGGAGGAGTTAAAAAATGCTATAAATGAGGTGCAAAATAAAATGGAGGTGACCACAGCTCAGATGAAGAGGCAGAGGAGAGAATAGGTGAATTAGAAGATAAAATTATGGAAAAAGAGGAAGCTGAGAAAAAGAGAGATAAAAAAATCCAGGAGTATGAGGGGAGAAGTAGAGAACTAAGTGATGCAATCAAGCACAACAATATCCGTATAATAGGGATTCCAGAAGAGGAAGAGAGAGAGAAAGGGGCTGAAGGTGTACTTGAAAAAATCATAGCTGAGAACTTCCCTGATCTGGGGAAGGAAACAGTCATTGAAATCCAAGAGGCACAGAGAACTCCTTTCAGACGTCACTTGAATCAATCTTCTGCAGGACATATCATAGTGAAACTGGCAAAATACAAGGATAAAGACAAAATTCTGAAAGCAGCTAGGGATAAACACGCTCTAACATTTAAAGGGAGACCCATAAGACTAGTGACAGACCTATCTACTGAAACTTGGCTGGCCAGAAAGGAATGGCAGGAAATCTTCAGTGTGATGAACAGAAAAAATATGCAGCCGAGAATCCTTTATCTAGCAAATCTGTCATTCAGAATAGAAGGACAGATAAAGGTCTTACCAAAGAAACAAAAACTGAAGGGATTCATCACCACTAACCCAGCCCTACAAGAGATCCTAAGGGGAATCCTGTGAGTGAAATGTTGCAAGGACCACCAAGTACCAGAGACATCACTACAAGTATGAAAATTACAGACATCACAATGACTCTAAACCCATATCTTTCTATAACAACACTGATATTAAATGGACAAAGCGCTCCAAACAAAAGACATAGGGTATTAGAATGGATAAAAAACAAGACCCATCTATTTTCTGTCTACAAGAGATTAATTTTAGACCTGAGGACACCTTCAGATTGAAAGTGAGGGGATGGAGAACTATCTATTATGCTACTGGAAGTCAAAAGAAAGCTGGAGTAGCCATACTTATATCACACAAACTAGACTTTAAATTAAAGGCTGTAACGAGAGATGAAGAAGGGCATTATATAATAATTACAGGGTCTATCCATCAGGAAGAGCTAACATTTATAAATGTCTATGCGCCGAATATGGGAGCCCCCAAATACATAAAACAAGTGATCACAAACATAAGCAACCTTATTGATAAGAATGTGGTCATTGCAGGGGACTTTAACACCCCACTTACAGAAATGGATAGATCATCTAGACACAGGATCAATAAAGAAACAAGGGCCCTGAATCATACATTGGATCAGATGGACTTGACAGATCTATTTAGAACTCTGCATCCCAAAGCAGCATAATATAGTTTCTTCTCGAGTGCACATGGAACATTCTCCAAGATAGATCATATACTGGGTCACAAAACAGCCCTTCATACGTATACAAGAATTGAGATCATACCATGCATACTTTCAGACCACAATGCTATAAAGCTTGAAATCAACCACAGGAAAAAGTCTGGAAAACCTCCAAAAGCATGGAGGTTAAAGAACACCCTACTAACGAATGAGTGTGTCAACCAGGCAATTAGAGAAGAAATTAAAAAATATATGGAAACAAATGAAAATGAAAATACAACAATCCAAACGCTTTGGGATGCAGCGAAGGCAGTCCTAGAGGAAAATACTTTGCAATCCAGGCCTATCTCAAGAAACAAGAACAATCCCAAATACAAAATCTAACAGCACACCTAAAGGAAATAGAAGCAGAACAGCAAAGGCACCCCAAACCCAGCAGAAGAAGAGAAATAATAAAGATCAGAGCAGAAATAAACAATAGAGAATCTAAAAAAACTGTAGAGCAGATCAACGAAACCAAGAGTTGGTTTTTTGAAAAAATAAACGAAATTGATAAACCTCTAGCCAGGCTTCTCAAAAAGAAAAGGGAGATGACCCAAATAGATAAAATCATGAAGGAAAATGGACTTATTACAACCAATCCCTCAGAAATACAAGCAATTTTCAGGGAATACTATGAAAAAGTATATGCCAACAAACTGGACAACCTGGAAGAAATGGACAAATTCCTAAGCACCCACGCACTTCCAAAACTCAAACAGGAAGAAATAGAAAACTTGAACAGACCCATAACCAGCGAGGAAATTGAATCAGTTATCAAAAATCTCCGAACAAATAAGAGTCCAGGACCACATGGCTTCCCAGGGGAATTCTACCAGACATTTAAAGCAGAGATAATACCTACCCTTCTCAAGCTGTTCCAAAAAATAGAAAGTGAAGGAAAACTTCCAGACTCATTCTATGAAGCCAGCATCACTTTGATTCCTAAAGCAGACAGAGACCCAGCAAAAAAAGAAAACTACAGGCCAATATCCCTGATGAATATGGATGCAAAAATTCTCAATAAGATACTGGCAAATCAAATTCAACAGCATATAAAAAAATTATACACCATGATCAAGTGGGATTCATTCCTGGGCTGCAGGCTGGTTCCACATTCTCAAATCAATCAATGTGATACATCACATTAATAAAAGAAAAGAACCATATGATCCTATCAATCGATGCAGAAAAAGCAATTGCAAAATTCAGCAATTCTTTCTTCATAAAAACCCTCGAGAAAGTCGGGATAGAAGGAACATACTTAAACATCATAAAAGCCATTTATGAAAAGCCCACAGCTAATGTCATCTTCAATGGGGAAAAACTGAGAGCTTTCCCCCTGAGATCAGGAACACAACAGGGATGTCCACTCTCACCGTTGTTGTTTCACATAGTGTTGGAAGTGCTAGCATCAGCAATCAGACATCAAAATCAAATCAAAGGCATCAAAATTGACAAAGATGAAAAGAAGCTTTCACTTTTTGCAGATGACATGATATTATACATGGAAAATCTGATAGACTCCACCAAAAGTCTTCTAGAACTGATACATGAATTCAGCAAAGTTGCAGGATACAAATCAATGTACAGAAATCAGTTGCATTCTTATACACTAATAATGAAGCAACAGAAAGACAAATAAAGAAACTGATCCCATTCACAGTTGCACCAAGAAGCATAAAATATCTAGGAATAAACCTAACCAAAGATGTAAAAGATATGTATGCTGGAAACTATAGAAAGCTTATGAAGGAAATTGAAGATACAAACAAATGTAAAAACATTCTGTGCTCATGGATTGGAAGAATAAATATTGTTAAAATGTCAATACTACCCAAAGCTATCTACACATTCAATGCAATCACAATCAAAATTGCACCAGCATTCTTCTCGAAGCTAGAACAAGCAATCCTAAAATTTGTGTGGAACCACAAAAGGCCCTGAATAGCCAAAGTAATTTTGAAGAAGACCAAAGCAGGAGGCATCACAATCCCAGACTTTAGCCTCTACTACAAAGCTGTAATCCTTGAGACAGCATGGTATTGGCACAAAAACAGACACATAGACTAGTGCAATAGAATAGAAACCCCAGAACTAGACCCACAAACGTATGGCCAACTAATCTTTGACAAATCAGGAAAGAATATCCAATGGAAAAAAGTCTCTTTAACAAATGGTGCTGGGAGAACTGGGCAGCAACATGCAGAAGATTGAAACTAGACCACTTTCTCACACCATTCACAAAAATAAACTCAAAATGGATAAAGGACCTGAATGTCAGACAGGAAACCATCAAAATCCTAGAGGAGAAAGCAGGAAAAAACCTCTCTGACCTCAGCTGCAGCAATTTCTTACTTGACATATCCCCAAAGGTAAGGGAATTAAAAGCAAAAATGAACTATTGGGACCTCATGAAGATAAAAAGCACTGCCAAGGAAACAATCAACAAAAGTAAAAGGGAACAAATGGATTGGGAAAAGATATTTGCAAATGACATATTGGACAAAGGGCGAGTATCCGAAATCTATAAAGAGCTCACCAATCTCCACACCCAAAAAACAAATAATCCAGTGAAGAAATGGGTAGAAAACATGAACAGACACTTCTCTGAAGAAGACATCCAGATGGCCAACAGGCACATGAAAAGATGCTCAACGTCGCTCCTCATCAGGGAAATACAAATCAAAACCACATTCAGATACCACCTCACGGCAGTCAGAGTGGCTAAAATGAACGAATCTGGAGACTATACATGCTGGCGAGGATGTGGAGAAATGGAAACCCTCTTGCACTGTTGGTGGGAATGCAAACTGGTGCAGCCTCTCTGGAAAATAGTGTGGAGGTTCCTCAATAAATTAAAAATAGATCTACCCTATGACCCAGCAATAGCACTGCTAGGAATTTACCCAAGGGATGCAGGAGTGCTGATGCATAGGGGCACTTGGACCCCAAAGTTTGTAGCAGCACTTTCAACAATAGCCAAATTATGCAAAGAGGCTAAATGTCCATCAACTGATGAATGGATAAAGAAACTGTGGTTTATATACACAATCCAATGCTACGTGGCAATTAGAAAGAATGAAATCTGCCCTTTTGTAGCAATGTGGATGGAACTGGAGAGTGTTATGCTAAGTGAATTAAGTCATAGAGAGAAAGATACCATATGTTTTCACTCTTATGTGGATCCTGAGAAACTTAACAGAAGACCCTGGGGGAGGGGAAGGGAAAAAAAAGTTAGAGAGGGAGAGAGCCAAAGCATAAGAGACTCTTAAAAACTGAGAACAAACTGAGGGTTGATGGGGGGTGGGAGGGAGGAGAGGGTGGGTGATGGGTATTGAGGAGGGCACCTGTTGGAATGAGCACTGGGTGTTGTATGGAAACCAATTTGACAATAAATTTCATATTTCAAAAAATAAAAAAGGAAACAATAGGCCAGTATTCTTGATGAAAATGGATGCAAAAATTCTCAATAAAATCCTAGCAAATCAAATCCAACAGTATATTAGAAGAATCACTTACCACAATCAAGTGGGATTTATTCCTGGATTGAAAGGGTGGTTCAATATTCAATAAGTCAGTCAAAATGATGCACCATATTGGGGTTCCTCAATCGGTTAAGCATCTGACTTCAGCTCAGGTCATGATCTCACAGCTTGTGAGTTCCAGCCCTGTGTCATGCTCTGTGCTGACAGCTCAGAGCCTGGAGCCTGCTTCAGATTCTGTGTCTCCCCGTCTCTCTGCTCCTCCCCAACTCACACTCTGTCTCTCCTTCAAAAATAAATAAACATTAAAAAAATTAAAAAAAATGATCCATCATGTTAATAAAGGATAAGAACCATATGATCTTTTCAATAGATGCATCGAAAGCATTTGACAAAGTACAACATCCATTCATGATAAAAACCCTCAACAAAGTAGGTTTAGAGGGAACATACCTCAACATAATAGAGGCCATATGTGAAAAACTCAGGACTAATATCTTCATTTGGGAAAAACTGAGAGCATTTTCCTTTATTGTCAAGAACAAGACAGGGATGTCCATTGTTACCAGTGCTATTTAACATAGTGTAGGAAGCCCTAGCCACAGAAATCAGACAAAAATATAAATAAAACTTCCAAATCAGCAAGGAAGAAGTCAAGCTTTCAGTATATGCTAATAATATGATACTATATGTGGAAACCCTGAAAGAGTCCACCAAAAATCTCCTAGCACTGATAAATGAATTCAGTAACATTGCAGAATACAAAATCAATGCACAAAAATCTGTTGTATTTCTATACACCAATAACGGAGCAATAGAAACAGAAATTCAGGAATCAATTCCATTTAGAATTGCACCAAGAACAATAATATAATTAGGAATAAACCTATCCAAAGAGGTGAAAGACCTGTACTCTGAAAACTATTAAATGCTGATTAAAGAAATCGAAGAGGACATAAAGAAATAGACATTCCATGATCATGGATTGGAAGAACAAATATTGTTAAAATGTCTATATTACCTAAATCAATCTACACATTCAGTGTAATCCCTATCAAAATACAAACAGCATTTTTCAGAGTTAGTACAAACAATCCTAAAATTTGTATGGAACCACAAAAGGCCATGAACAGCCAAACCAATCTTGAAAAAGAAACGCAAACCTGGAGGCATCACAATTCTGGACTTCAAGTTACATTACAAAGCTGTAATAATCAAAAGAGTGTTGTACTGGCACAAAAATATACACATGGGTCAATAGAACAGAAGTCCCAGCAATGAACCCACAATTATATGGTGAATTAATCTTCGAAAAAGCAGGAAAGAATATCTGATGCGAAAAAGACAGTCTTTTCAACAAATGGCATTGAGAAAACTGGACAGCTACATGCAAAAGAATGAAACTATACCGCTTTCTTACACCATACACAAAAACAAACTCAAAGTGGATTAAAGACTTAAATGTGAGACCTGAAACCATAAAAATCCTAGAAGGGAACACAGGCAGTAACCTCTTTGAAATTGGTCATAGCAACGTATTTCTAGATGTCTCCTTAGGGAAATAAATGGAAAAATAAACTTTTGGGACTAAATCAAAACAAAAAAATTCTGCACAGTCAAGGAAACAATCAATAAAACTCAAAGGAAACCTATGGAATGTGAGAACATATTTGCAAATGACATAACTGATAAAGGTTTAATATCCACAATATATATAAATTACTTTTAAAACTCAACACCCAAAAAAGGAATAATCCAATGAAAAATAGGCAGAAGACATGAATAGATATTTTTCCAAAGAAGATCCAGAGAGCCAACAAACACATGAAAAGATGCTCAACATTACTCATTGTAAGGGAAATGCAAATCAAAAGCACAATGAGGTATCACCTCACACCTGTCAGAATGGCTAAAAGCAACAACACAAGAAACAGCAGGTGTTGGTGCGGATTTGGGGAAAGGGCAACCCTGTTGGTGGGAATGCAAACTGGTGCAGCCACTCTGGAGAATGGTATGGAGGTTCCTAAAGAAACTAAAAATAGAACTACCCTATGATCCAGCAATCACACTACTAGGTATTTACCCCAAGAATATAAAAATACTAACTGAAATGTGTACACGCACTTTGATGTTTATAGCAGCATTATCTACACTAGCCAAATAATAGAAACAGGTGTAATGTCTATCAACTGATAAGTGCATAAAGAACATGTGGTATATATAGAGAGAATGGAATATTGCACTGCTGTAAAAAGGAATGAAATCTTGCCATTTGCAGTTATGTGGATGGAAGTAGAGAGTATCATGCTAAGTGAAATATGTCAGTCAGAGAAACAAATACCATATGATTTCATTCATATGTGGAATTAAGAAAGAAAGAAATGGGGACAGAGAAGAAAATTGAGAGACAAATCAAGAAACAGACTGTTAGTTATACAGGACAATGGGATGGTTTCTAGAGGGGAGAAGGGTGGGGGGGATAGGTTAAATAGGTGATGGGGATTAAGGAGTTCACTTGTGATGAACATTGGGTGTTGTATGGAATTGTTGAATGAATATATTGTATACCTGAAAGTAATATTACACTGTGTGTTACCTAACTGGAATTCAAATACTTTAAAAAAGAAGTGTTTCTGGACTTTTAATTCTGTTGCACTGTCCTATTTGTTTATTCCTATGTTGATAGACAACTATCTGAATTACTACAGAATTATACTAATGCTTGATAACTGATAGTATAATATAAACAACTTTGTTCTTCAAAATTTGGTTTAATATTCTTTGCATTTACATAAAATTTTAGCAGAAGTAAAGATTGAATTAAATTTAGAAACTAGAGAGGAGACGTTATAATGGATGACACAGAAATACAAAGGACCAAAAGAGAAACTATGAACATTTATATTCCAAGAAATTGGATAACCTAGAATGAATAAAAAAATTTCTCAAAGCATACTATCTACCAAGAATGAATCATGCAGAATTAGAAATTATGAACACACCAATAAATGAATTAGGAGGTTGAATTAGAAATCAAAAACATTCCCCAAGGAAAGCCCACGACCAGATGCTTCACTGGTGAATTCTACCAAGTATTTATTTATTATTTTTTTTAAATGTTTATTTATTTTTGAGAGAGAGAGAGAGAGAAAGAAATAAAGTGCAAGTACGGTAGGGGCAGAGAAAGAGGGAGACACAGAATCCGAAGCAGGCTCCAAGCTCTGAGCTGTCAGCACAGAGCTCAATGTGGGGCTTGAACTCACGAACTGTGAGATCATGACCTGAGCTGAAGTTGGATGCTTAACCAACCGAGCCACCCAGGCGCCCCTATTTTACCAAATATTTAAAGAAGAATTAATGCTAATCCTTCTCAAATTCTGCCAAATATTTGAAGAAGAGGGTCCACTTCCAAACTTATTTTTCATGGCAGAATTATCCTGTACCAAAGCCAAATAAAGACACTACATGAGAAAAAAACCCCCAAACTGTAGACCAATATTTTTGATGAATATAAATGTAAAATTTCTCAACAAAATATTATCCCTCTGAATTGAAGAACACATTAAAAGGATTATATACCATGACCAATGGAATTTATTCCTGGCATCCCAGGATGGTTCAACACACACTAATCAATTTATGTATTATTAACCAATTTATATATATTAACCAATGTAATATTGGCATTAATAGAATGAAAAATAAAAATTATGTTATTATTGTAATAGATGCAGAAAAGAAGATTAGAAAAATTCAACATCCTTTCACAATAAAAAGCCTTTACCACACTGGGAATAGAAGGAATATAACTCAACAATCAATAACATCAATCCAGGCCATCTACAACAGACCCACACAGCTAATATTATCCTCAACAGAGACAAGTTGAAAACTTTTCTACTAAGATCAGCAACAAGTATGCCCACTCCTACCAATGTTATTCAGTGTATTACTGGAAATCCCTGTTAGGGCAATGAAGCAAGACAAAGTAATACAAGGTATCAACATCAGAAAGGAAGAAGTAAAACTGTTCCTATTTGGAGATGATATGATTTTATATAGAGAGAACCCCAAAGACTGAAACAAACACTGTTGTAACTAATCAATGATTTCAGTAAAGTTGCGGGATGTAAAAAAACATATAGAAATCAGTTTTATTTCTACACACTAATGATGAAACATTTGATAGGGAATAAAAGTATACCATTGAAAGTAGCATCAAAAGAATAAAATACTGTAAAAATAAAATAAAATAAATTTAACCAAGGAGGCAAAATACTATACAGTGAAAATCATAGCACTGGTTAAGGAATTAAAAAGACTAATGTGTTGGTCTTGAATAAGATCCTATCTTCTTTTATCTTCAGTTATATCCTTAATAAAAGGGAACTAACTGAATAGATAGATATATTTTTTAACGAAAATGAGCCATTATGATTACAGCTGACTCTTGACCAGCATGGATTTGAACTGTCTGTGTCCATTTATATAGCATTTTTTTTCAATAATACTGTATTTTTAAAAAATACAGTAAATGTATTTTTTCTTCCTTATGATTTCCTTAATAACATTTTTTCTATAGATTATTTTATTCTAAGAATATTGTATATAGTACATAAGAAAACAAAATATGTATTGACTGTTTATGTTAAAGACTGTTGATAAAGATTCTGGTCAAAAGTAGTCTATTAATAGCTAAATTTTGGTAGAGTCAAAAGTTATATTCAGATTTTTGACTATGCATGGTGTCAGTACCCCTAACCTTTGCATGGTTCAAGGGTCAATTTTATTTTGTTTTTATGCTGAGGTCAATCTGGTTATTTTAGTTTTAAGTGTGAAGCACAGATGTCACCCAGCTATAGTTATAGTTATTACTATAGTTATAACCTCATATCAGCAGGATCATGTATGTAAACCCAGTGACAAGTCGATGTGTTTTACCCTGACAATGACTCTCCTTTCCTGGTTTTCCTCTTGCTTCCTGGCCACCCCACTCGATGTTTTTTCTGGGTCCTTTCCCTGTGTTTCCATTTTGCATTTCAACCACTTTTCTATTTATGTGTCCTTCTGCCTCATTAGTGTGATATCCCCTATAATAAGTACTGCAGGTCATTAGTCCTTTCAGTTCTAGCATCCAAATATTTCCTGAAACATGCTGGGAATCAATGTATATGTATTGAATTAGTTAACCATTTGTAATGATCCTTATGGGAAAAGCATCTCCTCCATTTGGGAGTCAATATGATAGATGTTATTTTTTAGGGACCATGCATATGGCCATTTGTCTTGTGCCAGACACTGCAGAGGACCAGCTCTGCCTTGGTGCTCTGGTGACTTTGCATGTCCCCACTTAGGCTGTGTAGGCAAAGCTACAGTGCAGGCTGGCCTGATCCTTGGCAGAGCACCCTGTGATTCCTCTTGGAGGAGTTGATAGGAAGCCTGATGAGGAGCTGCCACCAGGTAGTTTCTCACCTGTCTTCATATTTAGCTGGCAGCTGACAGAAGATCAATACTCATCCATTGCTGGTTTTATTTGAGTAGAGAATGCTCCTCCCAGCTATTGACTACAGAACTCCTCACTGCGTTAGGTTACTGCTCTTGACTTCTCACTGGCAGAGACCCACCACCTGTGGTGTGTGCCCTTCAGCATCTCCAATTCATATCAAACTGTGGATTACATATGCAAGGAACTGTCACCATACTCATCTTGTTTTTGCTGTCTTTAAGTTATAAACTATTTGAAACCATTTGATCTCATTGTCCCCTGACAGGCCAAATCTATGTTAAGTGTAATAAGCAAAAAGAACACCTTCTGTAGTTAATGATATGGTCCTACTATCATTTGCAGTGTTACTTAAGGCTTGCCTGACTGCTTGACAGACAGACTCTGGTGTCGAGTTGTGCGGATTGCATGACCAGGATATTGACTTGTTTTCTTTGGCATCACACACAGCAAGAAATATTCAGCACATACTATGACTTAGATCAGCCTAGACAGACCTCAGTTATTAACAAACCCAATTTATAACAGGCACCATGAATGACACCAGCTACAGTGCTATTTCATCAAGCTATTTATTTTAATCAGGTAAGTTTCTAAAATCAAATCATTAAAGTTAGCTTTACATTCATACTTGAGATTCAAGATCAGTATCACTTGTTGGAGTTAAAATTGTAATAGTAAATGAAATAAAAATTACTTGAAAGATGAAATTAAAAAAGGAAAAAGTCAAATCCATTTGTAATGTAATGCCTACTTTATACAGTTATTTATTCTTCATAGCAATCATTTAGTGTAAATATTATAATTCTTATTTTAGAAATGCAGAGGCAGTCCCAAAGGATGCAAATACCTTTTCCCACCATCAGAGTCAGTGTGGGTCACAGGCAGGATTGAAACCCATGGCTATTTCATGCAATTGTCTATAAGGAGACAAAGTAGGACCTAGCTCATTTTGCTTCAGTCAGCCCCCCTTGTTCCTTTCCTGTTTTTATTTTTAAAAATTTTTCATGTTTATTTTTGAGAGAGAGAGAGGCAAAGAGAGAGAGCAAGCATGAGTGAGGGAGGGACAGAGAGAGAGAGGGAGACACAGTATTCAAGGCAGGCTCCAGGCTCTGGGCTGTCAGCACAGAGCTGGATGTGGGGGTTGAACCCATGAACTGCAAGATTATGGCCCCAGCTGAAGTCAGACGCTCAACTGATTGAGCCACACAGGCGGCCCTTCTTTCCTGTTTTTTAAAAAAATGTTTATTTTGAGAGAGAGAGAGAGAGAGAGAGAGCGAGAGCGAGAGCGCACACACGCACTGGCAACAGAGCAGGGGAGGAGCAAAGAGGTAGAGAGAGAATCCCAAGCAGGCTCCTTGCTCTCAGCAGAGTCTGATGTGGGGCATGATCTTACAGATAGTGAGATCGTGACCTGAGCTGAAATCAAGAATCAGACACTTAACTGACTAAAGCCACCCAAGTGCCTGTTCTGTTTTTTTTTTTTTTTTAAACCTAGACCCTAATATTTTCATCTGGCTGTACACCTAGGGACTGCTCACATATTTGTGACACCTCCCTTTAGTCTCACTCTTAATTTGAACCTTAGATTTTCAGTCTTTTTGACCAGGAAGTATTTTAAATTTCCTGTAAGGGAGCAAACAGTTGTTGCTTGCAATCCTCTGCCATTCCCTAGGCAGGGTAGATTCTGAATAGGGCCCTTCGTTGTAGAAGTACTTTTTGGGGTGTGAGGATGCAGATGTGATCTTAAGAGATGTAATTCTTGTATAGAGTAATAGGGGTATAAGGTTAGAGCCAGGCCTCTGGAGGCACATCTGAGATGTGGTGATTGTCAGGCTGATGGAAGTGTATGTAGAGGGAAAGAGATTTGTGGCTTTTCCGTCCCGGTTTTTAAGTACATTTTGAAGAAAGGCCAGCAGCTTTGCAGATGGTGTGGCTTTTTGCCATGGGGCGTGTGACATCAGTTTCTTTTTCTTTTCCCCTACAAATTATTCCAAATGGCTTCAACTAGTTATACTTATCTGTAGCACAGTAAAATAAATATATTATTTTAAAAATATAAATGTTTATTTCTGTACCAATTATTTCATCAGGGGCACTATGTGATGTGTCACAATTTGGGAAACCTCTCCTTAAAGACAAGAACAAAGTGTTTTAGGTCAAACATTGAAAAAAATTAGTTAAGTTTTTATGAAAACATCAGATTGCTGCAATAGTCATCATGTACACTATGTTTTCCTGGATTCAACATTTTCACAAGTATGTACTTTGAGAAAAAGCAAGGGCTTCTAACTTAGAACTTGTGTCCCCAAATCTGCTGCTCACTGGAGTTAGATGTAAGTTTTGGGTACACTCTGACCCACCTTTTTTGGTGAGGATTAAACGAGGTCATAAATGTGTAGATCCTAGGACAAAAAAGTAGCTAACAGTTAATACACACCCTACAAATATGAATTTTTATAATAACTCATTATTATTAAAGAATTCAACAAATGGAACTATTGTCATAACTACACAGCTCTGGAATGATCAGGCATTGATGACCATACAGTACAGATCAAATTTATCTAGACAAGTTAACGGAACTATAACTTTTAATTTTCCATGTAATGAAGATTAATATCAACAAAGAAACATGAACTGGTAGCTCTCAGAATGACAGCATCATTAACGGGATCTCACAGGGAAGATTGGTGCCTTACAAAGTTTAAAGTGATGGGAACCTGGATCTGCCCTTCTGTTACTGCCCTTTAGGTACTATCCAAAGGTACTACCCTTTAGGTAGTCTTTGTAAGAAGAGATACAACCCCCAAACAGCTGAACATGGGAAAGTCTAGCCCTACATTACTCACAGCCTTTCAGGGACTTCAGTTCCAGAGAAAAGAAGTTTTACATAACAACTAATTTTGTAAAGCTAGCATAACCTTGATACCCATATTGAATAAAGAGAGTACATGAAATAAAAAGTATAGGCTAATGTCACTCATATGGAAAGAGCCTAAATGTCCAGCAACTGATGAATGGATAAAGAAATTGTGGTTTATATACACAATGGAATACTACGTGGCAATGAGAATGAAATCTGGCCTTTTGTAGCAATGTGGATGGAACTGGAGAGTGTTATGCTAAGTGAAATAAGTCATACAGAGAAAGACAGATACCATATGGTTTCACTGTTATGTGGATCCTGAGAAACTTAACAGAACACCATGGGGGAGGGGAAGGAAAAAAATTTAGAGAGGGAGGGAGCCAAAGCATAAGAGACTCTTAAAAACTGAGAACAAACTGAGGGTTGATGGGGTTGGGAGGGAGGGGAGGGTGGGTGATTGGTATTGAGGAGGGCACCTGCTGGGATGAGCACCGGGTGTTGTATGGAAACCAATTTGACAATAAATTTCATATTAAAAATAAAAAAATAAGGACACATAAAAATCCTAAACAAATTATTAAGAGGTAGATTATTCAGAAGGATCATATATCATGACCATTTTTTGTCTCTAGTAATGCAAGGTTGGTTTAGACATAGGAACTTACTATGTAATTCACCACATTAACAGATTAACAGAGGAAAAATCCTATAATCATCTCAATAAATGCACTACAAGTATTTAATGAAACTCAATGTATACTGAAGATATAAACACTTAGCAAACTAGAATTAGAATGGAACTACTTTACTTCACATTCAACAATGGGAAATGTGAAATATTTTCCAATTCCTATCAGGAATTTCACAAAGATGTCCATTATTACACATTCTATTCAACATTGTCCTGGGTGGGTCTGTTCAATGATGTAAAATGAGAAAAAAAGGTATAATGTTTAAAATAGCAGAAATAAACTATTAGTATTCAATGATAATGAGATTGTGTATGCTGAAATCAAAAAAGATGCAGACATAAACTTTTAGAATTAAGTTCTATTTAGCAAGGTTGCTGGAAAGAATGTGAATGCACAAATACATTTGTATATACCAGCTCAATCAGAATATAAAATTTCAGGGGCACCTGAGTGGTTCAGTTGGTTATGCGTCCAACCTCGGCTCAAGTCATAATCTCATGGTTTGTAGGTTTGAGCCCCGTGTCAGGCTCTATGCTGACAGCTCAGAGCCTGAAGCCTGCTTTGGATTGTGTCTTCCTCTCTCTCTGCCCCTTCCCTGCTCATGCTCTGTCTCTCTCTCAAAAATAAATAAACACAATTTTTTTAAATAAAAAAAGAATATAAAATTTCAAAAAAAGAATACAAAAAAGTGATATAATTTTTAATAGCATCAAGTACTTATAATAAGTTTAACAAAAGAATTACAAGATTTTTTGATGATATTTTAAAACTTTATTAAGAGAATCTTAATAGTCAAGTAGCTAACATAAGAACATTTTGCAGAGTTTCAGCTTGTCTTTGTTTAAAACTGGATTGCCCTTCACCTGTAAGATAAAATAATAGTTGGGAACATTATTTAGCAAAATTTTATTTAGATGACATTCATGGTATACAAAGGACACCGCAGTTTTTGTTTTAGAAGATAGATTTCCAAACATATTTTACCAATGTATTTTAAACACACCACTCTTTCTATTGGTATAAGGAAACAAAAAGTCTGTTCATGTTCAGAACATATTAAATGAAATGAACCTATTAAAAAGGTAGTTTTGGGCGCTTGGGTGGATCAGCTGGCTAAGCGTCTGACTCTTGATTTAGGCTCAAGTCATGATTTCAGGGTCGTGAGATCAAGCCCCATGTTGGGCTTCACATTGGGTATGGAGCCTGCTTAGGATTCTTTCCCTCTTCCTCTGCCCCTCCCCGACTCTTGGGCAAGCATGAACATGCTCTCTCTCTCTCTCAGAAAAATAAATAAAAATAAAATTTAGTTTTAAACAAAAGCAAAAATTGTGTGTACTTTTATTAAAAATCCAAACAACATACAAAACCTAAGAAACAAAAGAAATTTACACATCAGTATTATTTAAATAAAATAATTTGAAAAAATATTCTGAATATAAGATATTAAAACAATGTCACATTTGTTACTGAAGTAAATAGAAATTCCAGTACTACAATAGTTTTTTCTCTATCATGCAGAGGTGCAAAAATGTTTCTTTGGTTTAGTTTAGTGCTAATGTGATTGCTAAAGTAGGGTAACCATTTGTCCCCATTTCCACCTATAGTCCTAGTATGATTATGAATAATGCTTTTTTTCACACTTGACAGGGTTGAGTTTGTATAGTAAATTAGATGGTCACACTAGTTTTGAGTCATTACCTTCCTTTCTGACATCAAAATTTGAAGCTGACATATACGATGTCTTAGAAAATGGTATCAAGAAAAAAAAAGGAAGAAATGAATGGAGACAGGGAGGGAGAAGAAACAGGGGGGAAGATAACTAGAAAAGTCACACATTTGTTTCTAAAAGTCAGTGCTTTTTTAAAATTTTAGTAAGGGGGCGCCTGGGTGGCTCGGTCGGTTAAGCGTCCGACTTCGGCTCAGGTCATGATCTCGCGGTCCGTGAGTTCCAGCCCCGCATCGGGCTCTGTGCTGACAGCTCAGAGCCTGGAGCCCATTTCAGATTCTGTGTCTCCCTCTCTCTGACCCTCCCCCATTCATGCTCGCTCTCTCTCTGTCTCAAAAATAAATAAACGTTAAAAAATTTTTTTTTTAAAAAAAATAAAATTTTAGTAAGGAATAACTCACAAATATAACTATATATTTAAAGTGTACAACATGATGTGCTCCATGTATACTGTAATTAACACATGCATCACACACACAGTTAACTCTTTTTGTGGTGAGAACGCTGAAGATGTACTCTCATAATCTTTCAAGTATACGATACCATCTTATTTACTAAAAGTAAATACTCTTGAGGGACAACTCTGACATGTTTCATTAAGTTTTCCTATGGTATCTGCAGATAATTAGGTGCTACTGGAATATATTCATTTGTTTTCCTAAAAAATCAACCATTTAATCTGTATTTTGACAATAGTAGAGTTCAAGATAGTATTCACTTTCAATTACATAAAAATACTCAATGTCCGTCAGTGTCTTGTTCATTTTCAATGTTGTGTATGCTTGGGTGTATGTATTTGGGCTTTTTTCATTTTCCTCAAGATTATGTAAACTAGTGGATACTCTTCATAAGTATTTTTAAAAGCACAATCTTTCTGATTAGTTGCATTACTTTTTGTTTTACTAATGATTCATACTTTTTATTAAGTACCTCTTTCTTTTTCCCTTAGGTTTATTCTGTTGCTCTTTTTTTTCTTATCTTTTATATTGGATGGTCATGCAATGTACTACCTATTTAAAACCATGCATTTAAAGGCTGTGTACATTCCAGCCATGTAAAATAGGCTCCTGGAAGGAGTCTGAAAACAATCTCCTAATGTAAACAGTCTAAAGGAATGCTTCAGCAGTGTAGAGCAAAAAAGGTTAGTACACTAATATAAGGTAATTTATACCCTAAGCATCAAGTGCTTCCTTTAAATTCAGAAGCTCTTGTAATTAATGGTCAACAATTTAGAATATGCATGTAAAACATACTTAAGATGATTAGTCAGGAATTATTAGGGTTCTAGTCTTTGGACTTCAAATCTTGTCCATTTATGTCTCAATGTGAAAATTTGTAATATGCCATGTTTGAGATGGTTAGAGGTGATTATATCATAGCATCCATAGCTCATGAATTCTGAAAGTGGAGACAAGGAGTGTGCTTAGTATAAGTATCTTATAGGTGGCTTGAGCATTAGTGACTACATGCACTCTTTTATTAGAGTTTATTTATTTATTTTTGAGAAAGATATGGGGGAGAGGCAGAGAGAGGGAGAGAGAGACAATGGTAAGCAGAGTCCACATTGTCAGTGCAGAACCTGGCATGGGGCTTGAACTCACAAACTGTGAGATCATAACCTGAGCTGAAATCGAGGGTCAGATGTATGACTGAGACAGCCAGGTGCCCCTACATGCACTCTCTATACTTGATCAGCCCCAGAAACTAGAAACGTGACTATCTCTTGCCATTTTATTATTCAGTTATTGAGCCTTCTATGGGGACAGAACTTAAAAATGCAATAGTTTTTTTGAAGAGCCAGAATAATCCAGAATTTGACAGAACCTAAGAACGGGTATCTAGGTCTCCATATAGAAAAACAAACACCAAACATAGCATTTATTCATTATCTTAGTGGCAATGAAATCTCAGTTCAGGTGTTAAAATATGACTCAAGATGTTATTTATAAGAAATTAGTAATACAAAATGGAGTACTCTGTGGAGCACCTGGGTAACTAGGTTAAGCGTCTGACTTCAGCTCAGGTCATGATCTCATGGTTCTTGAGTTTGAGAGTCCCACATCTGGCTCTCTGCTGTCAGTGAGGAGCTGGCTTCGGATCCTCTTCACCCTCTCTTTGCCCCACCTTGCTTGCTCCTTCTCTCTCTCAAAAATAAAAAAAAAAATTAAAAAATGGAGTGTTTTGTTATTCTTTGAACAAAACCACAGAATGAAAAAATCAGCATTAAAAGTGGCTGTAATATATCTGATTTAAATTCACTAATTATATAAGATAAAGGATGGGATTTAGAATTAAGGGGTTTTCCCAGAATCACACAAATTATGTTAAAGCTAGTACTAGAACTTACTTCAGTGCCTTAGCATATTTCATACAAATTGATATTTATTCCAAATACATTTTGTATTGGTTAAAAGGCAGAAATTATAAAAAAAAACCTCTGAAAATTATTAGCTGTTGGTTAAAGTACTGATACTCAAAAATAAGAAAGTGTTTTCATCTTTATAATTCAATATGGCTTTGATGCAATTTGTTTCTGTATCTGACAGTCTATAAGTCAGTCAGTCATGTATATAGGGTCTAAACTATTTGTCAAAACATCTTTGTATGTGAATTCTGTTATTAAAGTAAGTAAAATTAAACCTGTATTATCAAAGATATAATATTCAACAAAACAGAAACCATGTAATTTACATTCTTAATGGATAACATATCTGCTTCTGGCATTTTAACGGGCTCTAGATCTGAAAAATTCACCTGCCTCCCAAAAGGACCACCTTCCTTTTTACCTGCAGGTTGTGGCTGAGCCAGTTCCTGGATATCAGTTTTAATTTCAGGCTCTTAAAAAAGAGAGGTTATCAATTAAAGAGTAAACATAAAATATAAATAAAGAAGTGATAAATTCATTATTTCAGTTATGTGAAATAAAAGCCTGTAGGTTCAGGGTTTTTATATAAAAAATAGTGATGGAAAGATGGACTTCACATCTTTTTCTGTATTATGAAACCTTATTTCAAATAATAATCTAAATAATACCACAGTGTACTAAGAGTAGAGATCATCAGCTAAGAAATCCATACACCATGGATAGGATTTTAATTAAAATTAAAATGTAATTTCCTGAAGGATTAGCTGAGTACATTTATGGGCCTATGACAAATTCTATACTAGTGAGATGCATCCCCTACTGGGACAGCCTGAAAGTTATTTTGTCAAAATTAACTAGTTAGATTTAGGTGCGATATCCCTCTATGTCACTTTTGATAAATAAGTCACGTAGAGAACAAAGTAACAAAAATAACAGCAAAACATTAGTAACTGAAAGTCAAGCTTCTGTCTTACAGTGAGAATAAAGAGAGTAGGGTGGAAAGAAATTAATGTACTTTGTTGTCAGTCATGTTAGAGAAACGTCTTAAGAGTGAATTCCTAAAATAATCCATGACCTGAATGATGTCAATAATTCATTATAAGTATTTGATGAAAATACTGTATTTGGAAGCTGTTAATTTCCGTTTCATGATCATTTTAAGATACTTTTGATTTTCCAAATCATAAAAGCATTTGGGGCACCTGTTTGGCTCAGTTGGTTAGGCGTCTGACTCTTAATTTCGGCTCAGGTCATGATCTCACGGTTGTGGGATTGAGCCCCAAGTCAGGCTCCGTGCTGACCATGGAACCTGCTTGGGATTCTCTCTCTCTGTCCCTCCCCCCATCTCTCTCTCTCTCTCAAAAGAAACATTAAAAAAGTATTTAAACACCTTTAAAGCCACTTAAAAATCATATTAATATAGTTACCTATATGCCAGTGTCCTGAATTATCCAGCTTTCCCTAAATGTACCATATCAAATGATTAATCAATGGAAACAGTGGCTATCACTCATTGAACCCTTTTCTGGAGTCTCTCTCTTGTTCCATTGAACTTCAATTATTCCTGTGCCAGTACTAAGCCTCTTTAAAGTACAAATTTGAGTATTAAGCAGTTTGTACAAGACCATTCACTTTTTTGTACAACACAGATGGTAGGAAGAACAAAACTCCTTTATATGAGAGAACAAAACTCCTGAAATCTGAGTTATGTCTCCATGTGTCAAGCAGTCTTTGGCAAGCCACAATCCCAGAACCCTAGTTTTCTTATTTATAAAATGAGGCTACCATCCCTATGCAAACTGTCTTTATTCCAGATGTTATATGGTATGTTCACTTGGCACTCTGCATGTACTGTTAAAAATTGTTTACACTTTGTATGAGATGAATGAAAAGGCCACACAAGAATATTCTAAGAAAAAATTAAACTAGTAAACAGTGCATACTTTTGTAGTTAACAGTTTCCTCTGATTTAAAAAAGACTGCGTCTTCGAGCACACAGATTAAATCTTGAAGAAAAAGGGGAAATTCATTAGAGTGAAGGAGCATATGAAGCTGCAACCTATGCTGTCTTCACATTTTCAACCAAATTTCAGGAATTGACTGAGATTCTCTTGTAATGTTTTGTTTCATTTGTTATGGTATGTCAAAATGTACGATGCACACATATACCCTGGACCCCATAGACATTCCTTCCCCCTTTCCCTTCACCTTGATCCACAGGTGCTTCTTTAACTTCTTTGTTTTGATCAGGTATAATATTCTGAATTCCAGTTGGTGTCTCCTTTTGTCGAGGTTGCTTATCACTGGGCTGCTGGCCCTAGGGGTACGTGTGTGAGCGTGTGCAAATAAACAGTTGTATTGTCAATACATGCCAACAATATAAATATTACAGATTTTTATATCATATATTAAATAAGTATAAACACACACATAA
>NW_026526843.1:80510669-80712669 GCF_024362965.1 Panthera pardus
TTTGATACTTTGTTTTCTACATGACTTATTTATTGCAAGTGACATAGAGGGACATCACACCTACATCTAACTTGTTAATTTTGACAAAATAACTTTCAGACTGTCCTAGTAGGGGATGCATCTCACTAGTATACTGGGTTTGTGATAGGTCCATCAATGTACTCAGCTAATCGTTCAGGAAATTACATTTCAATTTTAATTAAAATCCTATCCATGGTGTAGACTTCAGATTTCTTAGCTTATGATCTCTACTCTTAGTACACTATGGTTTTATTTAGATTGTTATTTGAAATAAGGATTCATAATACAAAAAAAGATGTGAAGTCCATCTTTCCATCACTATTTTTTATATAAAAATGCTAAACCTACAGGCTTTTATTTCATATAACTTAAATAATGAATATTATCATTTATTTATATTTTATGTTTACACTTTAATTGATAATCTCTCTTTTTTAAGGGCGTGAAATGAAAGGTCATACCCAGGAATTGGCTCAGCCACAACCTGAGCGTAAAAAGGAAGATGGTCCTGTTGGGAGGCAGTGAATTTTTCAGATCTAAAACCCATTAAAATACCAGAAGCAGGTATGTTATCCATTAAGAATGTAAATTACTGCTGGAGAGGATGTGGAGAAACAGGAATCCTCTTGCATTGTTGGTGGGAGTGCAAACTGGTGCAGCCACTCTGGAAAACAGTGTGGAGGTTCTTCAAAAGATTAAAAATAGATCTACGCTATGACCCAGCAATAGCACTGCTAGGAATTTACCCAAGGGATACAGGAGTGCTGATGCATAGGGGCACTTGTACCACAATGTTTATAGCAGCACTTTCAACAATAGCCAAATTATGGAAAGATCCTAAATGTCCATCAACTGATGCATGGATAAAGAAATTGTGGTTTATATACACAATGGGATACTACGTGGCAATGAGAAAGAATGAAATATGGCCTTTTGCAGCAACGTGGATGGAACTGGAGAGTGTTATTCTAAGTGAAATAAGTCATACAGAAAAAGATACCGTATGTTTTCACTCTTATGTGGATCCTGAGAAACTTAACACAAGACCATGGGGGAGGGGAAGGGAAAAAAAGAGGGAGAGAGCCAAACCATAAGAGACTCTTAAAAACTGAGAATAGATTGAGGGTTGATAGGGGGTGGGAGGGAGGGGAGGGCGGGTGATGGGCATTGAGGAAGGCACCTGTTGGGATGAGCACTGGGTGTTGTATGGAAACTAATATGACAATAAATTTCATATATAAAAAAAATATATATTACATGGTTTCTGTTTTGTTTAAGATTATATCTTTGATAATATAGGTTTAATTTTACTCTTACTTTCATAACAGAATTCACATAGAAAGATCCTTTGACAGATAGTTTAGACCCTATATACTTGACTGACTGACTTATAGACTATTAGATACAGAAATAAATTAGGTCAAAGCCATATTGAATTATAAAGATGAAAACACTTTATTTTTGAGTATCAGTACTTTAACCAATAGCTAATAATTTTCAGTCTTTTTAAAAATAATATCAGCCTTTTAACAAATTTGGAATAAATACCAGTTTGTATGAATTATGCTGAGGCATTGAAGTAAGCTCTAGTATCTGCTCTAACATGATTTGTGTGATTCTGGGAGAACTGCTTGATTCTAAATCCCATCCTTCATCTTATATAATTAGTAATTTCAAATCAGATATATTACAGTCATTTTTAATGCTGATTTGTGCTTTCTATGGTTTTGTTCAAAGAATAAGAAAATACTCCATTTTGCATGACATTTCTCATAAATAACACCTTCAGTCGAATTTTAACATCTGAACTGAGATTTCATTGCTACTAAGATAATGAATAAACTCTCTCCTTGATGTTGGTTTTTCTCTATGGAGACCTGGATACCCACTCTTAGATTCGTTCAAATTCTGGATTATTCTGGCTATTCAAAAAAACTATTGCAATTAAAATCCTGTCCCCAAGGAAGGCTCAATTACTGAATAATAAAATGGCAAGAGATAGTCAAGTTTCTAGTTTCTATGGCTTATCAAGTGGAGAGAGTGCATGTAGTCACTAATGCTCAAGCCAGCTATAAGATACCTATGCTAAGCACACTGCTTGTCTCCACTGTCAGACTTCATGAGCTATAGATGCTATGATATAATCACCTCTAACCATCTCAAACATGGAATGTTATAAATTTTTGCCTTGAGACATGAATGGATAAGATTTGAAGTCCTAAGACAAGAACCCTAATAATAATCCTAATAATTCCTGACTAATCAACTTAAGTATGTTTTACATGCATATTAAAAATTGCTGACCAGGGGCGCCTGGGTGGCGCAGTCGGTTAAGCGTCCGACTTCAGCCAGGTCACGATCTCGCGGTTCGTGAGTTTGAGCCCTGCGTCAGGCTCTGGGCTGATGGCTCGGAGCCTGGAGCCTGTTTCCGATTCTGTGTCTCCCTCTCTCTCTGCCCCTCCCCCGTTCATGCTCTGTCTCTCTCTGTCCCAAAAATAAATACAAAACGTTGAAAAAAAAAATTAAAAAAAAAAATTGCTGACCATTAATTATAAGATATTCTGAATTTAAAAAAAAATTTTTTTAATGTTTTTTATTTATTTTTGAGACAGAGAGAGACAGAGCATGAACGGGGGAGGGGCAGAGAGAGAGGGAGACACAGAATCGGAAGCAGGCTCCAGGCTCTGAGCCATCAGCCCAGAGCCTGACGCAGGGCTCAAACTCACGAACCGCGAGATCGTGACCTGAGCCGAAGTCGGACGCTTAACCGACTGAGCCACCCAGGCGCCCCAAGATATTCTGAATTTAAAGGAAACACTTGATGTTTAGGTATAAATTGCCATCCATCAGTGCACGAAACTTTTTTCCTCTACATTGCTGAACCATTCCTTTAGACTATTTATATTAAGAGACAGGTTTTAGACTACTTCCAGGAGCCTATTTTACATGGCTAGAATGTACTCATAGGAAGATCATGGCCTTTAAATGCATGTTTTTAAAGAAATAATACATTACATGGACATTCAATATAAAGGTAAGGAAAAAAGAGCAACAGAATAAACCTAAGGGAAAAAGAAAGAGGTACTTAATAAAAGGTATGAATAATTAGTAAAAAGAAAAGTATACAACTAATAAATCAGAATGATTGCTCTTTTTAAAGATACTTATGAAGAGTATCCACTAGTTTACATAATCTGAAGGAAAATGGAA
Source organism: Panthera pardus (assembly GCF_024362965.1). Classification (NCBI taxonomy): domain Eukaryota; kingdom Metazoa; phylum Chordata; class Mammalia; order Carnivora; family Felidae; genus Panthera; species Panthera pardus. Next base: position 80,513,901 of record NW_026526843.1, read on the forward strand.
AAAGCCCAAATACATACACACAAGCATATACAATATTGAAAATGAATAAGACACTGACAGACATTGAATATTTTATGTAATTGAGAATGAATACTATCTTGAACTCTATTTTCAAAATATGGATGAAATAGTTGATTTACTAGGAAAACATATATTACTTAATAAATCCCAATAGCACCTAATTATCTAAACATCACAGTTATCATAGGGAAACTTATGAAATGTGTCAGAGTTGTCTCTCAAAAGTATTTACTTGTAGTGAATAAGATGGTATTGTATACTAGAAAGGTGATGAGAGTACATCTTCAGCATTCTCACCACAAAAAGTTAACTGTGTGCGTGATGCATGTGTTAATTACAGTGTACATGGAGCACAGCATCGTGTTGTACACTTTAAATATATACAATTATATTTGTGATATATTCCTTAATAAAGTTTTAAAAAAAGCACTGACTTTTAGAAAAAAATGTCTGACTTTTCTAGGTATCTTTTTCACCCTCTCCCATTTCTTCTCCCTCCTTGTGTCCATTCATTTCTTCCTTCCTTCCTTTTTTTGGTTGCCATTCTCTTAAGGTATATGTGAGCTTCACATTTTGATGTCAGAAAGAAAGGTAATGACTCAAAACTAGTGTAACCATATAATTTATTAGGCAAACTCAACACTGTCAAGTGTGAAAAAAAGCATTATTCATAATCATACTAGGACTACAGGTAGAAATGGGGACAAATGGTTACCCTACTTTAGCAATCGCATTAGCACTAACCTAAATCAAAGAAACATTTTGCACCTCTGCATGAGAGAGAAAAAAAACAGTACTGGAATTTCTGTTTAAGTACAGCAGTAACAAATGGGACATTACTGTTTTAATATCTTATATTCAGAATATTTTTTTCAAATTGTTTTATTTAAATAATACTGATGTAAATTTCTTTTGTTTCATAGGTTGTTTTGTGTTTTATTTGGATTTTTAGTAAAAGTACACAATTTTGCTTTCATTTAAAACTACCTTTCAATAGATTCACTTCATTTAATGTGTTCTGAATATGAAGAGCCTTTTTGTTTCCTTATACTAGTAGAAAGAGTGGTGTGTTTAAAACACATTGGTAAAATATGTTGGGAAGTCTATCTTATAAAAGAAAAACTGTGGTTTCCTTTGTATACCATGAATGCCATCTAAATAAAGTTCTGCTGAGTAATGTTCTCAAACTGTTATTTTATCTTACAGGTGAAGGGCAGTCACAGATTTAAACAAAGACAAGCTGAAACCTTGCAAACTGCTCTTATGTTACCTATTTGAATATTAAAATTCCCTTAATAAAGTTTTAAACTATCTCCAAAAAACCCTTGTAACTCTTTTCTTAAGCTATTATAAGTACTTGATGCTATTGAAAAGTATATTACTTTTTGAAATTTTATATTCTATTTGAACATTTATATTCTTTCCAGCAACCTTGCTAAATAAGACTTAATTCCAAAAGTTTATGTCTACATCTTTTTTTAAAGGCTTTTAATGTTTATTTTTGAGAGAGAGCAAGTGAGAGAACATGAGCTGGGGAGGGGCAGAGAGACACAGAATCCAAAGCAGGCTTCAGGCGCTGAGCTGTCAACACAGAGCCCAACGCGGGGCTCCAACTCATGAACCTGAGCCGAAGTTGGATGCCTAACTGACTGAGCCACCCAGGCACCCCTGTCTACATCTTTTTTTATTTCAAAATACACAATCATATTATCTTTGAATACTAGCAGTGTAGTTTTGCTATTTTAAATATTATACTTTTTTCACAAGGTGCTCTGCCAAGAGTCAGGCCATCCTGCAGTGTAGTTTTGCCTACAAGGCCTAAGTGGGGACATGCAAAGTCACCAGAGCACCAAGGCAGAGCTGCTCCTTTGCAGTGCCCAGCACAAGACAAACGGCCATATGCATGGTCCCTAAAAAATAACATCTATCATATTGACTCCCAAATGGAGGAGATGCTTTTCCCATCAGGATCATTACAAATGATTAACTAATTCAATACATATGTGTTGGTTCCCAGCATGTTTCAGGAAATATCTGGATGCTGGAACTGAAAAGACTAATGGCCTGCAGTACTTACTATGGGGGATATTACACTGGTGGAGCAGAAAGACATAAACAGAAAAGTGGTTGAAATGCAAAATGGAAACGGGGAAAGGACCTAGAAAAAACAATGAATGGGGTGGCCAGGAAGCAGGAGGAAAACCAGGAGAAGAGACTCATTGTCAGTGTAAAACATATCATCTGGACTCCCACATTACCTGGTCACTGGGTTTGCATATGTGATCCTGCTGATATGAGGCTGGGTGACACCTATGATTCGTGCTTTAAAATAACCAGGGGCACCTGGGTGGCTCAGTTGGTTAAGCATCCAACTTCGGCTAGGTCATGATCTCACAGTTCGTGAGTTCATGCCCCATATCGGGCTCTGTACTCACAGCTCAGAGCCTGGAGCCTGCTTCAGATTCTGTCTCCCTCTCTCTCTGTCCCTCCCCCACTTGCATGCTCTTTCTCTCTCCCTCTCTCTCAAAAATAAATATTTAAGGGGCGCCTGGGTGGCTCAGTCGGTTAGGCATCCGACTTCGGCTCAGGTCATGATCTCACGGTTCGTGGGTTCGAGCCCTGCGTCGGGCTCTGGGCTGACAGCTCAGAGCCTGGACCCCGCTTCGGATTCTGTGTCTCCCTCTGTCTGCCTCTCCACTGCTTGCACTCTGTCTCTTGCATCGTCTCAAAAATAAACATTTTTAAAAAATTTAAAAATAAATAAATAAATAAATATTTAAAAACATTTTAAAAAACTAAACCAGGTAGATCTCAAACATAAAAAAAATACAATTGACCCTTAATCAATGCAGAGGTTAAGGGTACTGACACCCTGCATAGTCAAAAATCTGAATATAACTTTTGAATCTACCAAAATTAAGCTATTAGTAGGCTATTGACCAGAATCCTTACCAATAACATAAACAGTCAACACATACTTTGTTTCTTATGTATTGTATACAGTATTAGAATAAAGTAATCTAGAGAAAAAATGTTAAGAAAATAAGAGAAAATATATTTATAGTGCTGTACTGTAGTATCAAAAAACTCTTCTGTATAAGTGGACCCACATAGTGCAAACCCATGGTATTCAAGTGTCAACTGTAATCAGAATGGCCCCTTTTCATTAAAAAATATATATCTGTTCAGTTATTTCCATTTTATTAAGGAGATAACTGTGGATAAAAGAAGATAGGATCTTATTCAAGGTCATCACGTTGTCTTTTTAATTTCCTTAATCAGTGTTAATGATTTTCACTGTAGAGCCTTTTGCCTTCTTAGTTATATTTATTTTATTTAAAATATTTTATTTAAAATGTTATTTTTTAAAGCATTTTATTCTTTTGATGCTTTTGTGAAGGGGATAATTTTATTTCTTTATCAAATGTCTCATTATTAGTGTGTAGAAATAAAACTGATTTCTGTGTTTTTTTTACATCCTGCAACTTTACTGAAATCGTTGATTAGTTACAAGTGTTTGATTCAGTCTTTGGCGTTTTCTATTTACAAAATCATATCAATTCCAAGTAGTAACTTCTTCCTTTCTGATTTTGATACCGTCTATTTCTTTCTCTTGCTTCATTTCCCTAACTGAAATTTCCAGTACTGTATTGCATAACATTGGTAGGAGTGGGCATACTTGTCTTGTTCCTGATCTTAGCAGAAAAGCTTTCAATTTGTCTCTGTTGAGGATAATGTTAGCTGTGGGTTTGTTGTAGATGGCCTTGATTATGTTATCTTCCTTCTATTCCCAGTGTGGTAAAGGTTTTTTATTGTGGAAGGATGTTGAATTTTGTCAAATCTTTTTTCTGCATCTATTGCAATAATCATGTAATTTTTATCTTTCATTCTATTAATGCCAATATTACTTGGTTAATTTGTGTATGTTGAAGCATCTTTGGATACCAGGAATAAATCACATTGGTCATGGTTTATAATCCTATTAATGTGTTCTTGAAATCAGATGGGTAATATTTTGTTGAGAATTTTTACATTTATATTTGAGAAATATTGGTCTACAGTTTTTTGTTCTCATGTGTTGTTTTTATCTAGCTTTGGTGTAGGATAATGCTGGCCATGCAGAATGAGTTTCAAAGAAGACCCTCTTCTTCAAATATTTGGCAGAATTGAGAAGGATTAGCATTAATTTCTCTTTAACTATTTGGTAGAATTCACCAGTGAAGCTATCTGGGCATGGGCTTCCCTTTCAGGAGGTTTTTTCAAATTCAACCTCCTAACTCTTTTATTGGTGTGTTCATAATTTCTGATTCTTCATGATTCAGTCTTGGTAGATAGGATGTTTTGAGAAATTTTTCTATTCATTCTAGGTTCTCCAATTTCATGGAGTGTAAGTATTCATAGTATCTCTGTATTTCTATAGCATCCATTGTAATGTTTCCTCTTTAGTTTCTAATTTTAATTCAGTCTTATTTACTTATGCTAAAATTTATGTAAATGCAAAGAATAGCAAACCAAATTTTAAAGAACAAAGTTGTTTATATTATACTATCAGTTATCAAGCATTACTATGATTCTACAGTAATTCAGATAGTTGTCTATCAACATAGGAATAAACAAGTAGAACAGTGCAATAGAATAAAAAAAGTCCAGAAACACTTCTTTTTTAAAGTATTTCTTTAAATTCCAGATAGATAACATACAGTGTAATATTGCTTTCAGGTATACAATATACTCATTTGCCAATTCCATACAACACCCAGTGTTCATCATACCAAGTGCATTCCTTAATCCCCATTACCTATTTAACCTAAGCCCCCAACCCCTTCCCTCTCTGGAAACTATCACATTGTTCTCTATAGTTAACAGTCTGTTTCTTGGTTTGCCTGTCTCCATTTTTGCCTTTCCCCATTTGCTTTCTTTTTTAAATTCCACATACGATTGGAATCATATGGTATTTGTCTTTGACTGACTTATATCACTTAGCCTAATACCCTCTAGATCTGTCAATGTTGTCACAAATGACAAGATCTCATCCTTTTTATGGCTGCATAATATTCCTGTGTGTGTGTGTGTGTGTGTGTGTGTGTGTGTGTGAGTGAATACCACATCTGGACGATTAGGTTGCTTACATACCTTGGCTGTTCTAAATAATGCAATAAACACGGGGTGCATATATCTTTTCAAATTAGTGTTTTCATGTTCTTTGCGTAAAAGTATTGTATCATATGATTGTGAGGGGGAAGCCTTTGGGAGAGTTGGGGTGGCATGATTCCTGCCCTCTGAGACGGAAGGTTCTGGAAGTCCTCATCCTTCTCCTCACAGGTGTTGTCACATCATGACCAAGACAAGAGAGGATTTCACTCATGTGTGATATTTAAGAAACAAAACAAATGAGCAAAGGGGGAAAAAGGGAGAGTGACAAACCAAGAAACAAACTCTTAACTATAGAGAAAAACCTGATGGTTACCAGAGGGGAGGGGGGGTAATGGGTTAAATAAGTGATGGGGATTAAGGAGTGCACTTGTGGTGATGAGCACCAGGTGTTGTATGGTAGTGTTGAATCACTATATTGTACACCTGAAACTAATATTACACTATATGTTAGCTAACTGGAATTTAAGTAAACATTAAAAAAAACAAATAAAGGTGTCATGTGTGGCCAGCCACAGGGCCCCCCTGAGGCTGAGGATAGGGCTCTGGGCTTCCTGAAACCTGCTGTTGCTGCCCGGTGGCTGGGCTCAGTCCAAACCCTCAGTATAGGGTGAGGAAGAGAAGGACCTTAACGGTCCCACTCATTTTTCCTCCAGCAAAGCCAAGTCCTCCTACATGGTGTATCAGTCCCTGGGAAGGGAGCAGCAATGACCTTGGTGAAGAGTGTTGCCCTTCAGCCTGTCCCCTGTGCTTCTGGTCATCTAGTGCTATGGTAGGGTCCCCTCCCCAAGCAAAAACAAACAAACCTCAAAGCAACCTGGCTATACACAACAACATCCCTCATGACCTTGTAACATGAGACCACTTAATAGACTGCATGTTTGTGTGTTACCATATATGGGAGACAAAAAATAAAAAAATATGTAAAAAACAGTGCCACATGGTGTTAAGGAATCAGGCTGGAACACTGGCGGAAAACCAAGCAGCACTCGGAGACCTTGGTGGATTGGAGGCTTTTTTTAACACTGGTGGGCTCAGAGGAGACCATTTCTCCAAAGATCTGAGCCCCGAATGCGAGTGGGAAGGGTAATTTATTATCAGCCTCCATATTTGTGTGTGGGGGGTGGTTTTCATGCGTGCACAGCTAACAAAGGAAGAAGAACCTGGAGGAGAGGTCTCTAAGCTAGAGACCAGAGTTTGTTTTAGTCCAATCAGCCATCTTTGGTGTACTTTATCCACTTCTACAAAATTCCCCCGCTTGACGCCTTAAAAAAAAAAAAAACTTTTAGTAGACATCACCTTTCAGTTTTACAGGTTGGTACTCTCAGAAGGCTAAGATATGTGCAGTAGTTTGGTGAGCAACAGTGTTTTCAATAAAACGTACCATGACATTGACATTCGGTATACAGGGGCCGATGGATACAAGTAATATTATGGAGAGGAGGGACCCCGCCGAGGCAGGAAGCCAGGATGCCCAATGTGTGAGATCCCATCAATCCTTTCCATTGGTTATTTTCCTGTTGTCTGTGTGGAATTGTTTCCTTGAGTTCCTTAACCTTAGTTGTAACTATTCCTGACTGGTTTACGAAATAGCAACATTCCCCCCTCCCCGCTCCACCCAGAAAGATGCAAGTCCCTCCTTTTTCTGAAGTGAGGAGGTGGAGGGCTTGCCTATTTTGGAGGGTCACTGCCACCAGAGAGTTTATTTGGCTTTGTAAGGTTACCAGAGAATCTGCCACCTGTTCCATGTCTTCATTTAGCTCTTGAGATAGTCTATGGTATAGTCCTACGGATGAACCTATGCCTGCATTCCAGTTCCTATTCCTGTTGCAATTCCTGCTCCTATCAGAATGGGTAGCAGGACTGCCTGTTTAGCCCGGGACTTGGGGCTAAAAGCTGTTAGAAGCTGATCTTCAGTGTACACGGATATCTCTGGGGTTAGGAAGATAGAATAACATATCTGAGTCCAGTTGGCCTCTAAGCATCGGTAGGCCAAATTAGAACATAGATAGAACACCCCAGGGGTTGAACATAGGGTTGCATTCCTCTTTAAGGTTATATTTCTTCCATATAGAGAGGTACCATTCATACCTTCAGGGACTGTACAGATTAGATTGTTGGCATTTTTGAGACAGATCCCAGTGTCCAGGGGTCCAATTAAGACAGAAGTGTTGGTTTTGAGATTTGTGAGAGCTTCCCAGGTCAAAGGGATAGGAGTGACTAAGTAAGCCCTCCAGCTAAGGGGAAGCACATCCAGCAGGTTTGGGTGTGATTATCTATTTTATGGAGGACTGGTAGAGTAGTGTTAGTCCAACACTGGAGTGGGGAATTGGTAAGCATCTGATTGAGGGCTGAAAGGCTCAAATCCTGGCAGGCTGCCAGGGGTAGTGGTCACCTTTATGGCTTATATTACTCTGTCCTGTGTATCCTTTATAACATTTTGAAGGGTCCTGTCTTGCATCTCTTTCCCATCCGAGATTCCCCCATTGAGGAAGGTAAGTGGAGCAAGCTCCCCTCTCTGGAGGCCCTTGTTGTGACATGGGTTCCTGACATTTTGGGTGATCTCTATGGTCCAATACTTAGTCCTTGGGGCACGGGGTGACTGACAGAGAGTGGGCGTTTTTCCCTTGTAGCAATCTTTGTGGAGGGAGGTGAAGGCGCTGAACACCCTTGACCCCCTTATTGTCATATAACAATACTGGGGGCAAAGTGGGTAAGCAGCAGTTGTGAAGGTGAGAGAGGTTATCATAATATACAGGAAATACTCAATAATCCCCCCATCCAGAGGAGGTATATGAGATCCAGCATGCATCTTTTGTCCCACGCCCAGCTTGTTGGTGCAGTCTCTATCAGCCCAACAGTAAGAAGTAAGATCAGGGCTATGACACCAGTGAGGGGCAAGAGCTGGCAGAGTTGCATCCAAACCCCTGGGCTCAGTCCTCATGTTGATTTCTCAAGCTTCTGCCATGCGCAGGCTAGCCAGCTTCCAGGGTGTGGCTGGAGCAGGGCTGGAGATCTCAGGAGCCAATGTCCTTTTGAGGGTCAGTTTAAGTGGGTTGACTGTATCTGGATCACTTCACCAGGTTGAGGGTTCCTCTGAGTTGGCCTTCTTAGCTCTGGAGTGATGGACCCATGGGGTGATACCTGAAACTGAATCCTCTATTTGGTTGTATGTCTGTAAGTCCACCTCCAAGTCTTCGAAAGGGGCGGGTTTCTGGTAACTGTCAGATCAGGTTTAGGGAAGATATGGTTTGCATATTTAGAGATCCATCCCATTTTCCAGTTGTTTAAATAATCATATGCCCATGGGGTCTTATTATTATCCCCATAGTATAACAAGCACAGAAGATTGCCTATATATGAAATACTGTGACAATTTTCTGAAGATTATTTCAAGTTGTCTAGTTTAGGCAAACAACAAACATTTAAAGCAATCATAACTAGAATTTAACATCCATAATGGTGCATTGTTGAAACATAGTTGTTCTCTCTAGAACCCCCCCTTTCCAGAGATAGCCAAATTGAGACCAATGTACTTGTAGAACAAATCCAGTCTTAACAAATCTGGCCTAATTATTTACATAAGCTCAGCAAGAATAGTGATTGATCATGAGGATCTTTTAAAGTTTGCTTTGATGGAACCTTCTATAAGGAATCTCCGGGTTGAACTTTTAGTAGCCTCTCCAGGGTAGAAGCCAAGCCAAATACTTGTCATCAGACAGGCCTCTACTACCTGTAGAGTTGGGCAAATTCCTCTTCATGAGGTCCCCAATATATCCTGAGGTTCCTGCACCTTCCAGGAAGTGACCTTCTTTACTTACCTGGTGAGGCTGCTGGGAACTCTGTAGACAAGGCACCAGGCCAACATTTCCAAGGGGCTTTATGGCTCCATGTTTTATAAAGCCAACCCTAATTCCTTAAAGCTATCTGGTCATATCTGAGTCTATGAATGTCATCCTCAAATATGACATTCCAGTCAAAGCCTTGGTAAAATAACCAGTATTTCCAATGGTGACCTGTTATAAGATGAACAGATTCTTATTGAACTTATGTAAACAATTGTAATTGCCATGAAAGAAAGAATACTCATTGAGAGTTTTGAATTTCAGGGGAACTATGTACAGAGAAAAGATAAATGCTTCAGTTTACAAATACATACTTTATGACATTTTTGTATATCATAGATATCTTAAGAGAAAGTTTCCTCAATCTGGAAGAGGAAACATTAGGGAACCAGCAATATTTTTAACAAGAATCAGAAAACTATAATCTTCCTCAGTTCATTTAATCCCTTGTTCCTAATTCTTGTTCAATTTGAATGCAGCTTTTTAGTTCTGGAAATTTTTACCCATTTTAGTATTAGTCTTAAAGATGTCAAATACCTGTATTTATCCCCAAAATCCTTTTTATAAATCTCCTTGAAGAAGAAACACGTTTTGTGAGAGAATAAGAACAATTATAAATGGCAAAATCTCAGAAATAGACATCGTAAAGATCTGATGAGAGTTCATTATGATGCAATTGACAAATAAATTCGGTTATTTCTGTGACATATAACATCTCAAGTAATCAGAATATTAAATGATGACCTTATATCAAAATATTAAAATTTTAGGAATTGCATATATTCGGCAGTTACAACATTTACCTGTGCAATACAATCTAAGGTTTACCATTGTATGACAGAGCTTTTCCAAGTAACTTAACACCCCAAATAAAAGGGCCTAATTGGTCAAGAAGACTTCATTTACCATTTAAATCCTGAGAAGTTTGTTAAAACCCCAGAAGTCATGGGGCGCCTGGGTGGCTCAGTCAGTTAAGCGTCCAACTTCGGCTCAGGACATGATCTCGTGGTTTGTGAGTTAGAGCCCCACATCGGGCTCTGTGCTATCAGCTCAGAGCCTGGGGCCTGCTTCAGATTCTGTGTCTCCCTCTCTCTCTGCCCCTCCCCCACTTGTGCTCTGTCTCTCTCTGTCTCTCAAAAATGAATAAGTGTAAAAAACAAAAACAAAAAACCCCAGAAGTCATAAGTGCATCTAAATAGGATTACAGATCATTATAAATCTTACAATTTTATATATTCAACTAAAGTGGCAATAAAAGATCCCAAAAAGGTGAATGTATAGCATTATACAGTTGTTATCAAAACCTAGCTCCTTTAGCATTGAGAAGTTTTAACTAAGTAATCAAAGACCTGATAGAGATGAGACCTAAAACTTTGATTTTCTTGGAGAATAAACCTTTGTTTGCATTGCCTTATCAAGAGCAGATCAACAGTTCAAGAAAACTTTGTCATTTGAGCAGAGAGAAAAGTAGGATTTCAACCTTATACTAGTGTACTTTTAAAATTCCATTCATCTCTTGAGGAGGGAACCTGTTGGGATGAGCACTGGGTGTTGTATGGAAACCAATTTGACAATAAATTTCATATTAAAAAAATAAAATTCCATTCATCTCAACCTTCTATAACTTTCTTTTGCTTCGAAATTTTGTCCCAAAGCCATTTCTTTCCAAATAACCAGTCTCATTTAGGACAAAATTACTTTCTTCTACCCTCAACGAAACTGTTTCCATTCCTTATATCTTTCTTATGTACCTCCTATTTTCCTACATACAGAGTTGCTTTCTTTATTTTCATCAGTCTTAAGCACATTTAGCAGAATTTTAACTCTTAGAAAACCTTAGTCTCCAATTGAGGACTTAGTAACCAATTGAGAGGTGTTTACATCAGAATTTTTGTAGATGGTAAATTCATGAGCCAATTAAGTACAAAGCATGTTTTCCAATTGGTCCGAATAGCCTTAATTTCTCAGCAATAAGAAGTTAAAAACGCAAACCTATGTTCAATAATCAAAGTTTTAGCATTCCATCCTATTTGGAAGTTTCAGGTTACCAAGGACCTTGAAAGTTATCTTAACAATTACCCATGAAAACTGAGACATACAAAATTAACTATCATTAACAAATTGCAACAGAGATAACATAAGCTTATTTGACCTTTACTGATAACTTTAAAGACAGGTCCAATAAACTTAAATTCGTTTAAACATCAAATATGTTCCACCTGCATCCACCTAAAAGTCAAACAACTTTTTTCCCATTGTCAATTTTCATTTGGGGCACCAGTGGAGATATCTGAAATGGGTGGTCCAAGGTGGGGGTGCACTTTGCTCTTTTACTTGGAGGGTGGGAGGAGGAACAAATGGTGCCTAAGACACTGAGGATGGTATAGGGCCACACCCAAGTTGGTGCAGAAACATGAGGGGGAGGGGAAGGCAGAAGCAGCAACGGCTTGGAAATATTCCTTAAAGTCCTTTTCCCGAGGTAGACCAACGATAGTTGGCTCCAATTATAGCCTTAACCTGGGAAATGAGGGACAATCCCTCATATCTATTAAGCAGAGGAACAGGGAGAGAGAGTCAGTGTCCCCTTTTAGTCTGGTTCTATCTCAGCTAGACCAATAAGGTCCCCTTCTTGAGCTTCCTCCTGATTTCAGCTGGGCTTTTGGGACTTTCCCTGGTTGGGACATTTATTCTTTTTAATGTCCTTTCTACTTTCAGTAGGTTCATTGACCCCTTGCTAAGTAGGTTCTGGGCCTCCCCCTTTGCTGCTGGGCATATTTATGGCCTTCTCAAACCCCTGCTCTGATCCCCTGGAGAGCCTCTCGATATCAGCAGATGTGGACTGGCATCTGGAGAGTGCCTGTGCCTGGCCGAGGGTGTGATCTGGCCACCAGTCCTTGTGGGGGAGGGTTTTCTAGCCTGGAAGGGGAGGAGAAATGGGCGGCAGCAGTGGCAAGTTGGCCAGGGGAGGTGTTTCAAGCTCAGGGGAGGGGGGAGGGAGCCTAAAGACTCATGAAGAAGGGGAACATTAGGGGAGTGGTGGGTCTCTTCTTTGGCTCCCTGGGTGACTCCAGATAAAGTGGCTAAAACCTTTGCCTGGCTCTCCTTGCTCCATCCCGACCCCACAGTGCTCCTATAAGGTGGAGTCACAAAGACAGAGGGACAGGGGTGCCCCCCTCCAGTGAGGAGACCAGCCAGATACCCACCTGGCCATGTCCCAAAGGAATCCAGGTGACACTCAGCCCCACAGGTCCCAGCCCTTCGACCCACGATCAGAAACCATTCTGTTATCACCACAGACCAAGCGCCATCCATCATGGAATCGCAGAGACGGGCCCACTCATTCTGTGGGCCCCTGGGGACCCCAAGGATGCCTGCCTGTGGAGCCACAGAATTGAACTCAGCAGGAAGGCTAGACTGAGTCGCACATTCACATTCACATATACACCAGAGGTTATTATATTCCCTACCATAGAATCCCTACCTGTGAGACTTCTGAAGTCTTGGGGAGTGATCAGGTCCCCCTTCCACTGTTGCTAGTGGGTCTGACTAGATTAGGCCCCAGCCTTACTGGTTCTGACGTCGGGTCCAGGTCCTCACCTGCCAAGTCTCCTCGAGTCTGACGGGAATGGTGGAGCCGGGCTGGCCCGTGCGGACAGAGAAGGAGACTGCCGAAATTTAGGCAGGGCGCGCACTTTCCCTTGTGATCCCTCATTCCGTCACCGCCTCGCTGTTCTCCCAAACCGGTGGCAACAATGGGCCAGCGCGGTTGGGTTTCCCAGTTAGGGAACCAAATTTGTTAGGGAATCAAGCTAGAATACTGGCAGAAAAACCAAGCAGCAGTCGGAGACCTTGGTGGATTGGAGACTTATTTAACACTGGCAGGCTCAGAGTAGACTGTTTCTCTAAAGATCTGAGCTCCGAATGTGAGCAGGGAAGGTAATTTATACTTATAAGCCTCCATATTTGTGTGTGGGGGGGTGGTTTTCACGTGTGCAGCAAACAAAGGAAGAAGAACCTGGAGGAGAGGTCTCTAAGCTAGAGACCAGAGTTTGTTTTAGTCCAATCAGCCATCTTTGGTGTACTTTATCCACTTCTCCAACAATGGCATTTGGGGCTCAGTTCTTTGGGTACAAACCCAACTGAGCAAAAATAAAGTTGCTTCCTAGAAAAAAAAGCCTCCGTGTCACAACTCTGTGCAAGAATCCTGCTAGGATACTTGGGGGCTTGTGTCCAGGATTCAGAGACAGTGCATTTCCACCTCCTTTGCCACTGAGGATACGAAGGCAAGACTGATCACCTCCCAGAGTTGCCATAGTAGTTCTACAAAGGACAAGGAACGAAGCTGCAACTCTAAGGCTCTGGGCGCTGGGCGGCAGGTTGGAGTCACTGTGTGACTGTGTATGGAGACTTGTCTCACCTTCATTTCCTGGGTCAATGACTATGATAATTAGAGCCAACTGTCTCTGGTTAGTCTACCTCAAAACAGGGACTTTAAGGAATATTCCCAAGCAGCTGCCAAAACTCCCATTGTTTCAGGGAACTTACCTGTCTTCCCCAAACTGACATGGAGTGCCTAATTCCACTAGTGCAAAACAAAACAAAACAAAACAAAACAAAACAAAAGACACCTGGATTCTGCTCCTCTGTCTGAGCTGACAAGATTTAAAACTTGGGAATTCTCTTTCTCTGCCTTCTGCTGGCACCTTGTCTCTTCTGCCTTCCCTTCCCCTCTCCTGTTTCTGCACCACCTGGGGTGCAGCTGCACTACTGGCCCCTCAATGCCTCAGGCACCATCAGCTCCTCCTCCCACCCTAGATGTTGAGGAGTGAAGATCACCGACTTCAGATTTCCCCACCAACGTTCCAGGTAAAAATTAACCATGGGGAACAAATTGTCTTAAGTGGACCCAAGTAAAACATTCAGTGTTTAAACTAATTTAAGTTTGTTGGTTTGAGATAGACAATGTTTATCAAATTAAATGAAAACAAAAACTTTTATTCTACCTAGATTTGCTAAAGGTCAAATAAACTCATGTTATCTCTGTTTCAATTTGTCAGCAAAGCGATGACTTAAAGTAATGGTTAACTTTGTCTCATAGTTTTCATTGGTAATTGTTAAGATAGCTTTCAAGGTCTTTGGTAACCTAAAACGTTAAAGTTTTGCTTACATGATAAATTGAGATTGAATTCATTGGATAGCTAATGATATAAGAGGCTAAAGCACTAAGTACTAGATGTACGCCTGTGGTTTTGACTTGTTACAAAAAAAAACTAAGGCTATTTGGATCTATGGGAAAACATGCTATGTGTTTAATGGGTTCATAAGTTTGCCATCTAAAAATATTCTGATGTAACAAAGTTCACAATTGGTTACTACTTAGTTTTCACTGGAGACTAAGGTTTCTAAGAGTTAAAATTCTGCTAAATGTAGTTAAACTGATAAAAATAAAAACAAGTCTATAGCAAAAAAAAAATAGACACAAAAGAAAGATAAAAGAAATGGAAATATATTTTTGTTGAAGGTAAAAAAAAATAATTTTGTCCTAAACCAGACTGGTTATTTGGAGAAAAATGGCTTGGGAAAAATCTAAATACAAAAAAAAAAAAAAAAAAAAAAAAAAAAGTTGTAAAAGGTTCGTGAAGGAAAATCTTTAAAAAAAAATTTCATGTGTGGTCAGGATGGACTAAGGTTAAAATAAATATATTTTAAAAAGTACTCTGGGTTAAGATTAAAATTCCTCCTCCTTTGATCCAAATGCTGGAAAAATGATGACAATACCCTCAGTTCTGGACTCCAAATCCTCCACATTTATGATGTTCCTGTTCAGCAGAGGTATGGATACCTCTGTCATATGAGGGATGGATGATATATGAAGAGCTTTTACTAAGATACTTGGGAGCCATTTTACTAAACTTAGCCCATTATATGCCAAAAATGGATATCCACATGGCTAAAACATATTTATGTGGGCATTGTTGAAAAAGGCAGGGGAATAGACCTTGACTTTGGCCTTTTAACCTCCTCCCTCAATAGTCAATGATTAATATGTAAGTTATTGTTGGGCCAAATAAAATTAGTACATCCTATGACAACCAGGAAAGTCTTGCTTGGTCACAGTCCATACTCACAACGTCTTGCAGGTGGGAAACGGAGGGGTAAGAAAAAAAAAAAAAAAACAGAAAAGACCAGGTCAGCTCTCAGAGGTAGGGTCAAGCCTAGGTAAGAATAAATACTCCCAGCACCTTGCAAGACTAACAGGGCTTTGGCTGCCAATTGCATAGCCAGCCACAATGTAGGGCCAGGAGATGAGGTTTCCCCTGGCCAGCTATGGGAAATTGAAATAAGGGACAACTATCTTCCTTTTTCCTATAAATGGGTAATTCCCCAACCAAAGCCATTACTCCTTTGGAATGCATTATGATTCATTTTCTTTTGCACAAAGGCTTGGCCCAATACAAATTGGAAGATGGAACCTGGCCTCCAGAGGGAAATATCAATGACAATACTATCCTACAATTGGACTTGTTTTGCAAATGTAAAGGAAAATGGGGGAGAATTCCCCTATGTTCATTGCTTTTGGGCCTTAAAAAATCGAGATATATGTAAACAATGTAAGGTGGATCCTAATTTAATGGCATCCCTTTCTAAAGTCCAGCAATCAGGAGGGGAAACAATTAAGTGCTCCTTATGTGTATCCAAAACAGACCTAGAGAAGGAGGAAAGGAAGTCTTCCAGCTCCTCCTCCTCCTCCTAGGGTCCGCAATCTATATAAAATAATAATAATAATAATAATAATAATTATAATAATAATAAAATTCTGTTCCCTGCTGCCCACCTTATCCAGGCCCTCCCTGTAATGTAACAGACATGTTTCCCTTTCAAGAAGCTAGAATTCCAGAAGAAAAAAACTTTACGTTACAAGGTTTAAGACAGATAAAAAGAGATCTAGGTAAATTTTCTGATCAGATAAGTACATAAAGACTTCTCAGAATATTACGTATGAGTTGACCTGGAAAGATATAGTGCTTTTGTTAAATCAGAATCTTAATGAGACAGATGTTTTTAAAAAATTTTAAGGAAATCTAAGATTTAGCCCTTAAATTATGCTAAATTAGCCACTATTTGACAAACACAAAATGAGAGCCCAATTGCCTTCCTGGAGAGGTTGAGGGAGGCTCTCCTTAAATATATGGCTATCTCCCTTGACACCCCTAAGGCTGAGATGATTTTAAAGGACAAATTTGTCACTCAATCAGCCCTAGATATTCAGAGAAAATGCAAAAATTGGCTGTTGGCCTTAAAGGGATCCTGGAGGAATTCTTACAAGCTGCCAATTGGGTATATTACAAACAAAACAGGAAAGGAGACTTAAAAAAATCTGAGGCCTTAGTTGTGGCCTTATGTACCATGTAAGACTGGACTTCCCGAGGTCCTGGCACCAAGTGTTATTTATATGTCCATTCAGAGTACTAAAATGAGAATGTTCTCAGAGGGGACAACCAAAATAAAAACCCTATAAGCCATGCCCCTTGTGTGGAGACAGTCACTGGAGATCTGAATGCCCTCAGGGACCTCTATCTGTGAGGGCTCAGATAACCAGTGTCTCTGGAAGGGACTAACCCAGGGCCTGGGTATCTTCATCATAGCTCCCCTAAACTAACTGTTTATCAAAAGCCCAGGACCCTGGGTAACTCTAAATATAGAAGGAAAACTGGTTTATTTCCTTCTTGACACCAGAGCTACCTTTTCTGTCCTCCTTTCCACTCCAGGCCAACTATCCAAACACATCATGATGATTAGAGGCATCTCCAGAAAACTTCTAACTAAATGCTTCTCTCAGCCCCTGGGACATATATGGGGAAACCTAATTTTTTTCTCATTCTTTCCTGATAATGCCAGAGAGCCTAACTCCCTTGCTAGAAAGGAGTATAACTAACTAAATTAGAGACTATGGTGTTACTAACTCCAGGACAGATAAATAATTATGTGAGCTTTTGAAAATTACTAGATATTATAGGCTATAGATACTAGGGTTCAGGAAAACAGTTTGCCTGCTGTATCAATTATTAAAGGAGACTCAGTCCCACCTACTCTATTCCCCCTCTTCCAAAAAAATAAATAAATAAACTGGGGTCTAACTTCTAGACACTGTCTCCAGCCCTTAAAATGGTTACAAACAGAGCAGGGCAATTACTATTACCAAGCACACAGAGGTAAAAGATCATTAAAACATAGCATCAGACCTTTCATTTATGGAGGAACGAAACTTCTTAAATGGCCCCAAAAATGTTTACTGGAAAAAAACATTTGTCAAGGACAGTTCTGCAAGTAGTATCAGCCTGTAAAGTATGTCTTAGAAACAATCCTTTCAACCACAAACTTGCTCTCCTAGGCAATCAACGAACTGGAGGCTATCCAGAAAAGACTAACAATTATGTTTCACCCATATGCCAAGGTCAAAAAGATTCCAACATCTATTTGTATGGGTTAATATTTTTACTAATTGGGTAAAGGCCTTCCCTTACAAGACAGAAAAAGCACAAAAAGTAATAAAAACTCTGCTTTATAAAATAATACCGAGGTTTGGCTTACCTAAAACTTTACAAATTAATAATGGTAAATGGCTGCCTGGACTCTTTCTCTAGTAGAACTTCTGGCTCTTAAAAAAGTTTTACACCTCAAAATAAAACAAACTGTATGCTTATACACAGCAAAACTCTAAATAACACCTCACAAGCATTAGATACTTAAAATTTTTTTAAAAATCAAGTTAGGACCAAACTCTTGGAAATAGAGCCACCATTAATTACTTACTGCTCCTGCTCCTCCATCACCTGGGTTATGAGCGATTCCCTGACATATGTTGTTTACAAAGCCAGCGTCTCTCCTAGATTATTTGACAGGTTTGAAAACTGGGGACATTATCTTAAGATGTCATCTTGTTGGTCAGTATAATCTTTATGTTTTACTCTTTGTGTCTGCTAATGTTTATGCTGCCTCATGCCTGCCAGCCTTCCTATAAAACTATACTGTGGGCCACTCAACTGACCCTTGGGTAGACTCTAACTCTTGTACCGCTACACCGTCCCTTATCAGCTTAAAAAAGACAGAACGGTCATCGACCCTGTTCTCTAACAGCAATTACAGGCCCTATTCCATGGGAGAAATAAATAGGGAAAGGGTTGACATTAGGCATGGAGAAATAAGGGACCTTCAGGGAGGCAGACTGCAGCTGCAAGTGGGAGGCTAAAGAAGCAGATGGGGTTCTCCCCTTATGAAATGCTTTATGTGAACCCTCCCTCCATTATCAAGGGCATAAGGGGGGAATCTAAGTGAGATAGAAAACCTAACCCTAAGACAACAGATGCAGGCCCTTGGCTCTACCCTAACCACCTTACACCACGGGATCAGGGAGCGATTACCTGTTAATCTGACCACAAATGCTTACCCCTTTAAACCAGGAGATACAATATGGATAAAAGAGTAAAATGTCCAACCTCTAAAACCCCTCTGGAGGGGCCTGTTCACTGTCATTTTGTCCATCCCTACTGCAGTAAAAGTAGCAGTCCCTAGGTCCCTGGATTCACTACAACAGAGTGAAGCTGGCATCTTGAAGCTGGGAGTGCATTCCTGATCCGTCAGTGCTGTGCAAACTGACCATTTGGAAGAAGCAATCTGCAACTCCAGAGGCTCCAGGAGACTGCAGCCCTGCTTTAGTCACTCTGGAAGCTGGCTAATCTACACACAGCAAAAGCTTGAGGAATTGATGGTCTGATGAAACAAAAGACTTGTCCTTATTTTCTATGTTTCTTTACTGTGATGCACTGTCACACCTTGTCACTATTATTGTGATTCTTGCTCTACCCTTTGTCATAGGATTGGCTGAGGTCGCCCTGGCCAGCTGTAAATGTGGTGAGAGGTTTCTGTTAACACTCACCTTCCTTTTGTGGATAGGATACTTCGTTGGTACCAACATAAGAAAACAATGGCCATAAAAGACTAAAAAATTAGATCCTCACAAGCCTTATAGTAAAACAAAATACTCCAGTCCTACTACCGGGGTTTGGTTTCTCAAAAGCTCAATTATTGGGAAAAACTGTCTTCCTAGTGGGAAAAAAAGTGCATTGTCATCTCTGTTAAAAATTTATTATGCCTAGGCCAAAAATTTTATAACTCAACTACCTGGAAAACCCAATGGTGGGGGACTCCAGATCACCTTGAGCCAGATCCCTACCCCTTGTCTAACTTCTCTCATCCCTGAGAGATCTGGGACAATGTCAACGCAAATATCAAATGGTGGGATCCAGGTGAACTATACTAAATATGTGGAAGGACAGCCTATATAAACCTCCAAACCAAGATAATGCTCTTTGACCCTAATAGAGGGGTCTGAGCATCAAAGGGGGGAATGTCGTAGGGTCCCCTTCCTAAGGAAAAAAAACAACAACAAAAACCTCAAGGCAACCTGGCTATATAGGATAACACCCCTCAGGACCTTGTAATATGAGACCACTTAATCAGACTGCATGTTTGTGTGTTACCATATATGGGACACAAAAAGTATATATAAAAAACTACACCATGTGGCATTTGGGGCTCATTACTTTGGATAGGAACCCAACTGAGCAGTGCCGACAAAAAGTTGCTTCTTAGAAAAAGTAGCCTCCGTGTCACAACTTTCTGTGCGAGAATCCTGCTACAGTGCTCCTTTAAGCAGGAGACCAGCAAAACCAGTGGTTGAAACAAGTACTGGGAGAAGAGGAGTCAGGGGCCAGCAATTGTTCTGAGAAGCCTGGAGCTCTGGCTGCCCACCAGGTGAGAACTTCCTGGGGTGCTCATGGGGGGGGGTGTAGCAGCGAGGGTACAGGCAGCCACCCTTAGGCTTTTGACATTGCGTTTGACTGCTTCTGCCTTGGTTATGCGCCTCCCCAGAGTGAAGGACGAGGCACACCTAGCCACACTATCCAGCGTGAAGGCAGAGCAGAATGTCAACATATTGCAACTGGCTCTTTCCCTAATACTTGATGCCCAATGAATACGTCCAAAATACATTTTATTTTCTGATCCGTAGAAAAGGTTTTGGTTGCATTTGTGCTCTTGGATTTGTGATGTGCCTTTCTGCAACATGATCATGTTTCCAAAAAAAGTTGTGGTGATGCTTGTAAACCACTGTAATCCAGTTTGTAGGTTATTTGCTTTCTGAGACAGAATAACTGACAGAAGAGTTAAACTTCTATCTTTTAAAGTACTGTGGTGTGTATAAATTGATGTTAGTTTTGCCAACTAACAAACTGATAGTAAACTTTAATTTGGTAATGTGGAATTAAGCCAATCCCCCTCCCTTTTTTGCATCTCATTAAAAAAAGGAACTTTCTGGTCCTTTCCCATTCCTTTGTTTGTTTGTTTGTTTTCCCAGAATAGATACTGAGGAAAGAAACCTAAATGTAAATTGTGGAATTTACAAAGGATACCAGAAAAAATGAACTTTCTCAGCTCTACAAATTTTTATTTTTATCAAGGCCACAACTTTCTGGTAGAATAAAACTTATAAATATTTCTTTTGACAAATTACAGGCAATATTTTGGGTTTCTAAATGATATGTTTTTCAAGTACTACTTAGTAAGAAACTGTTTAATTCTGAATTAAATACAAGATGCACAAAAGGAAGGTTTTATTTACTTAAGCTTCTAGTGAAAGGCTTTATCTTGGCATGTCTGTGGTGCCAAAGTTAATTGGAGGTTTCTTTCACACAGGTGTTTGAACAGTGTACTGGCCTCCTGAAGAGTCTCTCTGCTGGAGTGTTCTCAGTGTCGGACCCATGTTGGTAAATTATGTTTGTTAGGGAACTGGAACCAATACAAATATATTCCCTTTTTAAAATTTTTATATTGTTAAAATATTTTTTAAAGTATGCTCCACACCCAAAGTGGGGCTTGAACTCACAACCCAGAGATCAAGAGTCGTGTGCTCTATTGACTGAGCCAGCCAGGCACCACCAAGTATGTTCATTTTTTAAAGATAGAGAGATCAAGGTTTGGAAAGATTGACTTAATCATACTTCAGGCTACACTGTCATGCAGGGGGAGCAAAGAACTAAGACGTCCTTTCTCTAGCCTGGCTGGTTGTTATCTGTTTAATTGTGAACTATTTTGTCTAAGCACCATTCAAACCAGAACTCTTATTTTCTGTCACTAGCTCCTGCAGGAAAAAAAATACACCTAATGACAAGAATTTTTGTTTTAATTAAAAGCAACTCTCAAGGTGCCTGGGTAGCTCAGTCGGTTAAGCATCTGACTTTGGCTCAGGTCATGATCTCACAGTTTGTGGGTTCCAGCCCCACATAGCTCCAGATCCTCTGTCTCCCTCTTTCTCTGCCCCTCCCCCTCTTGCACACAGGCGTTTGTGCTTTTGTGTGCACTGGTACTCTCTCTCTCTTTCTCAAAAATAAATAAACATTTAAAAAAGTAATTCTCATATGACAAAAGAAATGTGATTTATCTGGAAAAGTTAGACACTGTAATAAGCAAAAGGAAGAGAATCAGAAACACTAATAATCCCACCACCTAGTGATAACCACTGTGAACACTTTTTTATCTTTCCCAATTTTTGTGTGTGTATATAAATATACAGCTTTTCACAAAAAAACAAAATAACAATATTCTATTCTCAGTGTGAAATATGAGTGGGCAAGTAAGATTAATGTCCAGATCTGGAGAAAGACATAATCAAGATTCTTCCTAGCTGGTTGAGCCTGTGGTTGTGAGTGCTTTAGCATTTGATGTTTTTTATTAGCAGAAATTAATTTTTCCTGGAGATTCTTCTGAGGGGAATTCTTCCGTTTGGTCATTTTGGAGAGTCCCTGGCATGGTGAGGACCTGCAGTGCACTTCCCCTGTGCTGTGGTGTATAACTGGAGTTAGTGGGCGGGGCCGCAGTCCGACCCGATGTCTGCCCCCAGCCCACTGCTGGGGCCACAGTCAGACTGGTGTGTGCCTTCTCTTCCCCTCTCCTAGGGGCGGGATTCACTGTGGGGTGGCGTGTCCCGTCTGGGCTACTTGCACACTGCCAGGCTTGTGTTGCTGGGGATCTGGCGTACTAGCTGCGGTGGGTAGGCAAGGTGCACGGGGGCTGGAGGGGCAGGCTTAGCTCGCTTCTCCTTAGGTGATCCACTTCAGGAGGAGCCCTGTGGCAGCGGGAGGGAGTCAGATCCGCTGCCGGAGGTTTGGCTCCGCAGAAGCACAGAGTTGGGTGTTTGCGCGGAGCGAGCAAGTTCCCTGGCAGGAACTGGTTCCCTTTGGGATTTTGGCTGGGGGATGGGCGGGGGAGATGGCGCTGGCGCCTTTGTTCCCCGCCAAGCTGAGCTCTGCCGTCCGGGGGCTCAGCAGCTCTCCCTCCCTTTGTCCTCCAGCCTTCCCGCTTTCCGAGCAGAGCTGTTAACTTATGACCTCCCAGACGCTAAGTCGCGCTTGCTGTCGGAACACAGTCTGTCCGGCCCCTCCGCTTTTGCCAGCCAGACTCGGGGGCTCTGCTTGGCCGGCGAGCCGCCCCTCCGCCCCGGCTCCCTCCCGCCAGTCCGTGGAGCGCGCACCGCCTCGCCGCCCTTCCTACCCTCTTCCGTGGGCCTCTAGTCTGCGCTTGACTCCGGAGACTCCCTTCTGCTAATCCTCTGGCGGTTTTCTGGGTTCTTTAGGCAGGTGTAGGTGGAATCTAAGTGATCGGCAGGACGCGCTGTGAGCCCCGCGTCCTCCTACGCCGCCATCTTCCGGAACCCCCAGCAGAAATTAATTTTTGAAAAAATGTTGAACGGTACAAATAAATTGATAAAAGCCTTCCATCATGAAAAAGTATGACAGTTGGTCTTATGAAGGAGCATTGATCCAGGATGGTTGCATTCTGTTGTTGCTTGGAATGATATGCTGTTGTGCTCTCTGGAAATATTCAGGATGACTTCCTTCTCATGCTTATTAACAATAGATTACACACATCCATCCCAACATAGACTTAAATAGCCCTCAAGGTCCTTGTGGGGAACTCTTATCAGAGCTAACTCTTCTCTGAGGGAAGCATAGCTTTATTAAAAAGAAGTATATAGAATTTGTGTTGCAAAAATCTTAAAATTAGATATATCTATGTATTAGGTATATTTAAGACATTGCATGTATTAACAACAGTTTTTCTCTTTTTTTTCCTCTTTTTTCTAATAACAGTTTTTATGTGCACACATACACACTCCACTAGACCCAGAAGTCTAGTGTTTAGCAACCTTGTCAAAAGGAGCCATTAACTGAGAGGATAATACACCAGAGAAGGGAGAAGGTGAAGGAGTACCACTGGTTCAATGTGAAGGAAAGAGGAAGAAGAATGCCTATGGGGTAAAGTGTATGTGTGCATCATTCATTATGACATAATCAATAAGAGGATGAAAGAAAACATTAAAAAGAGATCTCAAACATTTCCCCATGGGAGCCTGTTGCCTCAGTCAGAAGAACATGCAACTCTTGATCTCAGAGTGGTGAGTTCAAGCCCCATGTTAGGTGTAGAGATTATTTAAATAAATATTTTAAAAAATACATTTCTCCAAAATGTGGCTGAAAAATTGAAGAGAATGTAGTTTGTAGTTTAATGTCATCCCTTGCTATAAAGAATTTTCCTTTTTTTTCACAACTAATTTTGGGTGCTTAAAAGTCTTTCCTTGCCAGGGCTCTGTATTGACAAATCGGGGGAAGTTACATTGCATTTTCATCATAAAATTATGCACTATTTCTTAGTCATAGCATCAAAAGTGTAAAGTTATATATAGCATGTGTAACCTACCAAGTCAACATACCAGAATAAAGCCCTCTTACATAGGGATGTTAACCTATTTTTTTTTTCTTTTGAGAGAGAGAGGGAGAGAGAGAGAGAGAGAGAGCGAGCACAGGGGAGGGGCAGAGGGAGAGGGAGAGAATCTTAAGCAGGCTCCACGCCCAGAGTAGAGCTAGACACGGAGTTCAGTCTCACCACTGTGAGATCATGACCTGAGCCAACTTAACCAACTGAGCCTCCCAGGTGCCCCTAACCTATTTTTTTGAAATGAGAAAACTGAAACTCAGGAATTGTTTCACCAAAGAGCACTTAGAGTTAGAGACATAATTCATATTTCATTCCAAAGATAGTATTCCTCATATCATCTGTGTTTTTGTAGGAAAAAGTGAATGATTTTGCTTAAAATGCTTAATACTCAAAATGTGTCTGTACTGCAAGGTAGCTTAGTACTGACCCAAGAATAGATGTATCAATGGAGTAAGATATAGACTCCAGAAAAGAGTTCAATGAATGACTGCCAATGTTTTCTTTGATGATATTTTTATATAGTAACTTTGGTAAAAAGCTGGATAATTCAGGATACTGGCATACTGGCATACGGGTAGCTGTTTTAGTATGATTTTTTTTAATTTTTAAATTTTATTTATTTAAATTCAAGTTAGTTAACAAACGGTGTAGTATTGATATCAGGAGTAGAACCCAGTGATTCATCACTTTTTTTTAACACCCAGTGCTCATCCCAACAAGTGACCTCCTTAATGCCCAACACCCATTTAGTCAATCCTCACCCATCTCTCCAACAACCCTCAGTTTGTTCTCTCTACTGAAGAGTCTCTTATGGCTCTATTTTTATCTTATTTTTCCTTCCCTTCCCATCTGTTTTGTTTCTTAAATTCCACATATTAGTGAACTCATATGGTATTTGTCTTTCTCTGACTGACTTATTTCACTTAGTATCATATACTCTCATTTCATCCATGTTGTTGCAGATGGCAAGATTTCATTTTTTTGATTGTCAAGTAATATTCCATTGTACATGTATACCGCATATTTTTATCTATTCATCAATGGACATATGTGCTCTTTCCATAATTTGGCTATTGTTGATAGCACTGCTATAAACCTTGTGGAGTATGTGCCCCTTCAAATCAGCATTTTTGTATCCTTTGGGTAAATACCTAGTAGTGAAATTGCTGGATCCTAGAGCAGTTCTATTTTTGAAGAACCTCTATACTGTTTTCCATAGTAGCTGCACCAGTTTGCATTCCCACCAAGTGCAAAAGGGTTCCCCTTTCTCTGCATCCTTGCCAACATCTGTTGTTTCCTAAGTTGTTAATTTTAGCCATTCTGATGGGTGTGAGGTGCTATCTCATCATGGTTTTGATTTGTATTTCTCTGATGATGAGTGATATTGAGCACCTTTTCATGTGTCTGTTCACCATCTGGATGTCTTCTTTAGAAAAGTGTCTATGTCTTCTGCCCATTTCTTTACTGGATTATTTGTTTTTTGGGTGTTGACTTTGATAAGTTCTTTATAAATTTTGGATACTAAGCCTTTATCTGATATGTCATTGCAAATGTCTTCTCCCATTCTGTTGGTTGCCTTTTAGTTGTGTTGTTTGCTTCCTTCACTGTGCAGATGCTGTTTATCTTGATGAGGTCCTAATAGTTCGTTTTTGTTTTTGTTTCCCTTGCCTCCAGGGACATGTCTAGTACGAAGTTGCTTTAGCCAAAATCAAAGATGTTGCTATCTGTTTTCTCCTGTAGGATTTTGATGGCATGGACCACTTTCTTACACCACACACAAAAATAAATTCAAAATGGATGAGACATAAGTGTGAGACAGGAAACCATCAAAATTCTACAGTATGATTTTTTAAGTGACTTTAATTGTGGTTAAATCCTTTTATGATTACAAAAAATTCAAAGATTAAATATCCTAAAATTATTATCAAACAGAATTATTTCTTCCAGATATAGAGTTTTGAAACAAAACATTTACATAATTTAGGCCACAAATTATTTTAGCTATTTGCTATTAAGGTTTCCAGAATATGAGTGCCAACAGTGCCCACTAGTTTCTTTTCACCCCACTTGCCTTATTCTCACTGAGAGACAAAAATTTTGCTGTTAATCACAAATAATTTTGTTCTTACTTTTGGTACTTTGTTCTACGTGGATTTTATTTATGGAACTTTACATATAGGGCCTTTGGGCCTAATATAACTCTAGTATATTTAACAAAATAAGTTTTACTGACTACCCCAATAGGAGTTGGTGGTCATGACTATAAGATTGGTCATAGACCTATAAATACACTGAGCTAATTATTCAAAAAATTATATTTAAAATGTAATTTAAACCCTATCTTTCAAATTTCTTTTTTCCCAGATTTACTGAGATATAGTTGCCAAAAAATTATATATATATATATATATATATATATATATATATATATATAGTGATATTTTTATATATGCACTCATTGTGAAATGATTACCACAATCAAGCTAAGTGTCTGTTAATGGATGAAGAAAATGTAGTATGTGTGTGTGTCTGTGTGTGTGCGCGTGCGCTAGAGTAATATTAGGGTTCAAATAAAGAGGAAATACTGTCATTGCAACAACATGAATGAAACTGTAGGACATCATGTTAAGTGAAATAAGTCAGACACAGAAAGACAAATACTGTATGATCTCACTCGTATGTGGAACCTAAAAAAGTCTAACTCATAGGAGCAGAGAGTAGAATGAATGGTGGTTACCAATGGCTGAGGGCTGGGAGAAATGAGATGTTCATCAAAAGGTACAAAGTTTCAGTTATGCAGGATAAATAAGTTCTGAAGATCTAAGGTACAGCGTGGTGACTACAGTTAATAATAATGTATTGTATAGTTGAGGTTTGTTAAGAATATAGTTCTTATGTGTTTTCTCCCTACCCAATAAACTGGTAACCATGATTCCAAATTACTTTTTAAAATTTTTAACAACTTTATGTAAATATAATCCACATACTATATAATTCATCTTTCTTTCTTTCTTTCTTTCTTTCTTCTTTCAAGTATAGTTAGCATACAGTGTTATGTTAGTTTCAAGTGTACAATATAATAATTCAACAAGTCTGTACATTACTCATTGCGCATCATGTTAAGTGTACTCTTCATCCCCTTCACGTATTTCACTAAGACTAAGAGTCTGTTTTTTATTTCCTTTTAGGATTGCTTGTTCTAGCTTCGAGAAAAATGCTGGTGCAATTTTGATTGGGCTTGCATTGAATGTGCAGATAGCTTTGGGTAGTATTGACATTTTAACAATATTAATTCTTCCAATCCATGAGCATGGAATGTCTTTCCATTTCTTTGTGTCTTCTTCAACTTACTTCATAAGGTTTCCATAATTTTCAGCATACAGATCTTTTACATCTTTGGTTAGGTTTATTCCTAGGTATTTTATGTTTCTTGGTGCAATTGTGAATGGGATGAATGTCTTACTTGTCTTTTTGTTGCTTCATTATTAGTGTATAAGAATGCAACTGATTTCTGTACATTAATTTTGTATCCTGTGACTTTGCTGAATTCATGTATCAGTTCTAGCAGACTTTTGGTGGAGTCTATTGGGTTTTCCATGTAGAGTATCATGTCATCTGCAAAAAGTGAAAGCTTGACTTCATCTTTGCCAATTTTGATGCCTTTGATTCCCTTTTATTGTCTTATTGCTGATGCTAGAACTTCCAACACTATGTTGAGCAACATTGGCGAGAGTGGACATCCTTGTAGTGTTCCTGATCTCAGGGGGAAAGCTCTCCGTTTTTCCCCATTGAGGATGATATTAGCTGTGGGCTTTTCATAAATGGCTTTTATGATGTTCCCCGGCCAAGCTCTGTCTTTCCGGGACTCAACAACTCTCCCTCCAGGTGTCCTCTTGCCCTCCCCACTCTCTGAGAGCAGAGCTTTTGACTTTTAACATTCTAGATGTTAAGTCCTGTCAGCTGTCAGAACTCATGGAATCTGGCCCCTCTGCTTTTGCAAGCCAGACTTCGGGGGCTCTGCCTTGTCCAGCAGGCTGTCCCTCCACTGCCTGGCTCCCTCTCACCAGTCTGTGTAGCATGCACTGCCTTTCCGCCCTTCCTACCCTCTTCCATGGGCCTCTTGTCTACACTTGGCTCTGGAGAGTCCATTCTACTAGTTGTCCGGCGGTTTTCTGGGTTATTTAGGCCAATGTGGGTGGAATCTGAGAGATCAGCAGGACGAGGTGAGCCAAGCGTCCTCCTGTGCCACCATCTTCCCCTGAGATGATTTTAAAGGACAAATTTGTCACTCAATCAGCCCTAGATATTCAGAGAAAATGCAAAAATTGGATGTTGGCCTGGAAGAGACCCTGGAGGAGCTCTTATGAACTCCAATTGCATTTATTACAACCTAGATGAAGAGAAAAGAACAGGAAAGGAGGCTTGGAAATCTAAGGCCTTAGTGACAGCCTTATATACTATGGTGGACAAGACTTCCCGAGGTCCTGTCACCAAATGCCACTTATGTGGAAATTCAGGGCACTGGAAACAAGACTGCCCTCAGAAGAGACAACAGAAGTCAAAGCCCTGTAAGCCCTGCCCCTTGTGTGGAGACAATCACTGGAAGTCTGAATGCCCTCAAGGACCTCTATCTTCCAGGGCTCAGATAACCAGTGTCCCTGAAAGGGACTGATGGAGCCCAGGGAATCTTTTTTTTTTTTTTTTTTAATGTTTATTTATTTTTGAGGGAGAGACAGAGCATGAGCGGGGGAGGAGCAGAGAGAGAGAGGGAGACACAGAACCCGAAGCAGGCTCCAAGCCCTGAGCTGTCAGCACAGAGCTGGATGCGGGGCTCGACCCCGTGAACCGTGAGATCGCGACCTGAGCTGCAGTCAGACGCTTAACCGACTGAGCCACACAGGTGCCCCAACCCAGGGAATCTTTGACGTGGCTCCTGAGAACCAATTGTCTATTAGAAACCCAGAGCCTAGGGAACTCTGGAGATATATATATATATATAGATATATATATATATATATATGCAGTTAATTTCCTTCTTAATTCCGGAGCCACCTTTTCTGTCCTCCTTTCCACTTCTGGCCAACTATCCAAGCTCAGCATAACAATTAGAAGCATCTCCAAAAAAACTTATGACTTAATTTTTCTCTCAGCTCTTGGGATGTATATGGGAAAACCTAATTTTTTCGCATTCTTTCCTGATAATGCCAGAGAGCCTTAATCCCTTGCTGAGAAGGGACATTATAACTAAATTAGAGACTATAGCGTTACTAACTCCAGGACAGATCCACAATTGCGTGGGTTTTTAAAAATTACTGGATATCGGGGGTTCCAGAAGATGGCGGCGTAGGAGGACGCGGGGCTCACAGCGCGTCCTGCCGATCACTTAGATTCCACCTACACCTGCCTAAAGAACCCAGAAAACCGCCAGAGGATTAGCAGAAGGGAGTCTCCGGAGTCAAGCGCAGACTAGAGGCCCACGGAAGAGGGTAGGAAGGGCGGCGAGGCGGTGCGCGCTCCACGGACTGGCGGGAGGGAGCCGGGGCGGAGGGGCGGCTCGCCGGCCAAGCAGAGCCCCCGAGTCTGGCTGGCAAAAGCGGAGGGGCCGGACAGACTGTGTTCCGACAGCAAGCGCGACTTAGCGTCTGGGAGGTCATAAGTTAACAGCTCTGCTCGGAAAGCGGGAAGGCTGGAGGACAAAGGGAGGGAGAGCTGCTGAGCCCCCGGACGGCAGAGCTCAGCTTGGCGGGGAACAAAGGCGCCAGCGCCATCTCCCCCGCCCATCCCCCAGCCAAAATCCCAAAGGGAACCAGTTCCTGCCAGGGAACTTGCTCGCTCCGCGCAAACACCCAACTCTGTGCTTCTGCGGAGCCAAACCTCCGGCAGCGGATCTGACTCCCTCCCACTGCCACAGGGCTCCTCCTGAAGTGGATCACCTAAGGAGAAGCGAGCTAAGCCTGCCCCTCCAGCCCCCGTGCACCTTGCCTACCCACCCCAGCTAATACGCCAGATCCCCAGCAACACAAGCCTGGCAGTGTGCAAGTAGCCCAGACGGGACACGCCACCCCACAGTGAATCCCGCCCCTAGGAGAGGGGAAGAGAAGGCACACACAAGTCTGACTGTGGCCCCAGCAGTGGGCTGGGGGCAGACATCGGGTCGGACTGCGGCCCCGCCCACTAACTCCAGTTATACACCACAGCACAGGGGAAGTGCACTGCAGGTCCTCACCATGCCAGGGACTCTCCAAAATGACCAAACGGAAGAATTCCCCTCAGAAGAATCTCCAGGAAATAACAACAGCTAATGAACTGATCAAAAAGGATTTAAATAATATAACAGAAAGTGAATTTAGAATAATAGTCATAAAATTAATCGCTGGGCTTGAAAACAGTATACAGGACAGCAGAGAATCTCTTGCCACAAAGATCGAGGGACTAAGGAACAGTCACGAGGAGTTGAAAAACGCTTTAAACGAATTGCAAAACAAAATGGAATCCACGATGGCTCGGCTTGAAGAGGCAGAGGAGAGAATAGGTGAACTAGAAGATAAAGTTATGGAGAAAGAGGAAGCTGAAAGAAAGAGAGATAAAAAAATCCAGGAGTATGAGGGGAAAATTAGAGAACTAAGTGATACACTAAAAAAAAATAATATACGCATAATTGGTATCCCAGAGGAGGAAGAGAGAGGGAAGGGTGCTGAAGGGGTACTTGAACAAATTATAGCTGAGAACTTCCCTGAACTGGGGAAGGAAAAAGGCATTGAAATCCAAGAGGCACAGAGAACTCCCTTCAGACGTAACTTGAATCGATCTTCTGCACGACATATCATAGTGAAACTGGCAAAATACAAGGATAAAGAGAAAATTCTGAAAGCAGCAAGGGATAAACGTGCCCTCACATATAAAGGGAGACCTATAAGACTCGTGACTGATCTCTCCTTTGAAACTTGGCAGGCCAGAAAGGCTTGGCACGATATCTACAGTGTGCTAAACAGAAAAAATATGCAGCCGAGAATCCTTTATCCAGCAAGTCTGTCATTTAGAATAGAAGGAGAGATAAAGGTCTTCCCAAACAAACAAAAACTGAAGGAATTTGTCACCACGAAACCAGCCCTACAAGAGATCCTAAGGGGGATCCTGTGAGACAAAGTACCAGAGACATCACTACAAGCATAAAACATACAGACATCACAATGACTCTAAACCCATATCTTTCTATAATAACAATGAATGTAAATGGATTAAATGCGCCAACTAAAAGACATAGGGTATCAGAATGGATAAAAAAACAAGACCCATCTATTTGCTGTCTACAAGAGACTCATTTTAGATCTGAGGACACCTTTAGATTGAGAGTGAGGGGATGGAGAACTATTTATCATGCTCCTGGAAGCCAAAAGAAAGCTGGAGTAGCCATACTTCTATCAGACAAACTAGACTTTAAATTAAAGGCTGTAACAAGAGATGAAGAAGGGCATTATATAATAATCACAGGGTCTATCCACCAGGAAGAGCTAACTATTATAAATGTCTATGCGCCAAATACCCGAGCCCCCAGATATATAAAACAATTACTCATAAACATAAGCAACCTTATTGATAAGAATGTGGTCATTGCAGGGGACTTTAACACCCCACTTACAGAAATGGATAGATCATCTAGACACACAGTCAATAAAGAAACAAGGGCCCTGAATGATACATTGGATCAGATGGACTTGAGAGATCTATTTAGAACTCTGCATCCCAAAGCAACAGAATATACTTTCTTCTCGAGTGCACATGGAACATTCTCCAAGATAGATCATATATTGGGTCACAAAACAGCCCTTCATAAGTTTACAAGAATTGAAATTATACCATGCATACTTTCAGACCACAATGCTATGAAGCTTGAAATCAACCACAGGAAAAAGTCTGGAAAACCTCCAAAAGCATGGAGGTTAAAGAACACCCTACTAACGAATGAGTGGGTCAACCAGGCAATTAGAGAAGAAATTAAAACATATATGGAAACAAACGAAAATGAAAATACAACAATCCAAACGCTTTGGGATGCAGCGAAGGCAGTCCTGAGAGGAAAATACATTGCAATCCAGGCCTATCTCAAGAAACAAGAAAAATCCCAAATACAAAATCTAACAGCACACCTAAAGGAAATAGAAGCAGAACAGCAAAGGCAGCCTAAACCCAGCAGAAGAAGAGAAATCATAAAGATCAGAGCAGAAATAAACAATATAGAATCTAAAAAAACTGTAGAGCAGATCAACGAAACCAAGAGTTGGTTTTTTGAAAAAATAAACAAAATTGACAAACCTCTAGCCAGGCTTCTCAAAAAGAAAAGGGAGATGACCCAAATAGATAAAATCATGAATGAAAATGGAATGATTACAACCAATCCCTCAGAGATACAAACAATTATCAGGGAATACTATGAAAAATTATATGCCAGCAAATTGGACAACCTGGAAGAAATGGACAAATTTCTAAACACCCACACTCTTCCAAAACTCAATCAGGAGGAAATAGAAAGCTTGAACAGACCCATAACCAGCGAAGAAATTGAATCGGTTATCAAAAATCTCCCAACAAATAAGAGTCCAGGGCCAGATGGCTTCCCAGGGGAGTTCTACCAGACATTTAAAGCAGAGATAATACCTATCCTTCTCAAGCTATTCCAAGAAATAGAAAGGGAAGGAAAACTTCCAGACTCATTCTATGAAGCCAGTATTACTTTGATTCCTAAACCAGACAGAGACCCAGTAAAAAAAGAGAACTACAGGCCAATATCCCTGATGAATATGGATGCAAAACTTCTTAATAAGATACTAGCAAATCGAATTCAACAGCATATAAAAAGAATTATTCACCATGATCAAGTGGGATTCATTCCTGGGATGCAGGGCTGGTTCAACATTCGCAAATCGATCAACGTGATACATCACATTAACAAAAAAAAAGAGAAGAACCATATGATCCTGTCAATCGATGCAGAAAAGGCCTTTGACAAAATCCAGCACCCTTTCTTAATAAAAACCCTTGAGAAAGTCGGGATAGAAGGAACATACTTAAAGATCATAAAGGCCATTTATGAAAAGCCCACAGCTAACATCATCCTCAACGGGGAAAAACTGAGAGCTTTTTCCCTGAGATCAGGAACACGACAGGGATGCCCACTGTCACCGCTGCTGTTTAATATAGTGCTGGAAGTTCTAGCATCAGCAATCAGACAACAAAAGGAAATCAAAGGCATCCAAATTGGCAAAGATGAAGTCAAGCTTTCGCTTTTTGCAGATGACATGATATTATACATGGAAAATCCGATAGACTCCACCAAAAGTCTGCTAGAACTGATACATGAATTCAGCAAAGTTGCAGGATACAAAATCAATGTGCAGAAATCAGTTGCATTCTTATACACTAACAATGAAGCAACAGAAAGACAAATGAAGAAACTGATCCCATTCACAATTGCACCAAGAAGCATAAAATACCTAGGAATAAATCTAACCAAAGATGTAAAAGATCTGTATGCTGAAAACTATAGAAAGCTTATGCAGGTAATTGAAGAAGATATAAAGAAATGGAAAGACATTCCGTGCTCATGGATTGGAAGAATAAATATTGTCAAAATGTCAATACTACCCAAAGCTATCTACACATTCAATGCAATCCCAATCAAAATTGCACCAGCATTCTTCTCGAAACTAGAACAAGCAATCCTAAAATTCATATGGAACCACAAAAGGCCCCGAATAGCCAAAGTCATTTTGAAGAAGAAGACCAAAGCAGGAAGCATCACAATCCCAGACTTTAGCCTCTACTACAAAGCTGTCATCATCAAGACAGCATGGTATTGGCATAAAAACAGACACATAGACCAATGGAATAGAATAGAAACCCCAGAACTAGACCCACAAACGTATGGCCAACTCATCTTTGACAAAGCAGGAAAGAACATCCAATGGAAAAAAGACAG
This sequence comes from Panthera pardus, assembly GCF_024362965.1. Classification (NCBI taxonomy): domain Eukaryota; kingdom Metazoa; phylum Chordata; class Mammalia; order Carnivora; family Felidae; genus Panthera; species Panthera pardus. The sequence goes on from NW_026526843.1 coordinate 80,547,726, forward strand.
TCTCTTTAACAAATGGTGCTGGGAGAACTGGACAGCAACAAGCAGAAGGTTGAAACTAGACCACTTTCTCACACCATTCACAAAAATAAACTCAAAATGGATAAAGGACCTGAATGTGAGACAGGAAACCATCAAAACCTTAGAGGAGAAAGCAGGAAAAGACCTCTCTGACCTCAGCCGTAGCAATCTCTTACTCGGCACATCCCCAAAGGCAAGGGAATTAAAAGCAAAAGTGAATTACTGGGACCTTATGAAGATAAAAAGCTTCTGCACAGCAAAGGAAACAACCAACAAAACTAAAAGGCAACCAACGGAATGGGAAAAGATATTTGCAAATGACACATCGGACAAAGGGCTAGTATCCAAAATCTATAAAGAGCTCATCAAACTCCACACCCGAAAAACAAATAACCCAGTGAAGAAATGGGCAGAAAACATGAATAGACACTTCTCTAAAGAAGACATCCGGATGGCCAACAGGCACATGAAAAGATGTTCAACGTCGCTCCTTATCAGGGAAATACAAATCAAAACCACACTCAGATACCACCTCACGCCAGTCAGAGTGGCCAAAATGAAGAAATCAGGAGACTATAGATGCTGGAGAGGATGTGGAGAAACAGGAACCCTCTTGCACTGTTGGTGGGAATGCAAATTGGTGCAGCCGCTCTGGAAAGCAGTGTGGAGGTTCCTCAGAAAATTAAAAATAGACCTACCCTATGACCCAGCAATAGCACTGCTAGGAATTTATCCAAGGGATACAGGAGTACTGATGCATAGGGGCACCTGTACCCCAATGTTTATAGCGGCACTCTCAACAATAGCCAAATTATGGAAAGAGCCTAAATGTCCATCAACTGATGAATGGATAAAGAAATTGTGGTTTATATACACAATGGAATACTACGTGGCAATGAGAAAAAATGAAATATGGCCTTTTGTAGCAACATGGATGGAACTGGAGAGTGTGATGCTAAGTGAAATAAGCCATACAGAGAAAGACAGATACCATATGGTTTCACTCTTATGTGGATCCTGAGAAACATAACAGAAACCCATGGGGGAGGGGAAGGAAAAAAAAAAAAAAAAAGAGGTTAGAGTGGGAGAGAGCCAAAGCATTAGAGACTGTTAAAAACTGAGAACAAACTGAGGGTTGATGGGGGGTGGGAGGGAGGGCAGGGTGGGTGATGGGTATTGAGGAGGGCACCTTTTGGGATGAGCACTGGGTGTTGTATGGAAACCAATTTGACAGTAAATTTCATATATTAAAAAATAAAAAATAAAAAAAAAATTACTGGATATCATAGACTGTGGATACTGGGGTTCAGGAAAATAGCTTGCCTGCTATATCAATTATTAAAGGAGACTCAATCCTACCTACTCTCCTGAGAAAATGAACTGAGGTCTGACTCACGAACACTGTCTTCAGACCTTAAAATGGTTACAAACAGAGCAGGGGCAATTACTATTACTGAGCTCACAGAGTGAAAAGATCATTTAAACAGTGCATCAGGTATTTCATTTAAGAAGGGATAAAATTTATCAAATGGCCCAAAGAATGTTTACTAGAAAAATTTGTCAAGGACATTTCAACAAGTAATATCAGCCTGCAAAATTTGCCTTAGAAATAATTCTCTCAACCACAAGCTTGCTCTCCCAGGCAATCAAAAAACTAGAGGCTATCCAGAGGATGACTGACAATTAGATTTCACTCATATGCCAAGGTCAAAGAGGTTCCAACATCTGTTGGTATGGGTTCATACTTTTACTAATTGGGTAGAGAACTTCCCTGCAAAACGAAAAAGACACAAGAAGTAATAAAAGTTCTGCTTTATAAAATAATACCTGGATTCAGCTTACCTAAAAATTTACAAAATAGTAATGGTAAGTGGCTGCCTTGGCTCTTTCTGTAGTAGAACTCCCAGCTCTTAAAAAAGTTTTACACCTCAAATTAAAACAACTTTCTACTTATACCCAGCAAAACTATAAATAACACCTCACAATCATTAGATGCTTTTTAAAAAATTAAATAAAGTTAGGGCCAAACTCTTAGAGAATAGAGCCACCATTGATTACTCAGTGCTCCTTCATCACTTGGGTTATGATAAATTCCCTGACATGTATTGTTTCAATATAACCAATAATTCTCGCAGAGTCTTAAAACTGATAGATGACATTCAGGCATAAATGGACAAATTTAGGGTCTTTCCCGGATTGTTTGGCTGGTTTGTAAACTGGGGATATTATCTTAAGATGCCTTCTTCTTGGTTAGTATAATCTTTACTTCGTGTTTTTTCTCTTTGTGTCTGCTAATGTTTATGCCACCATTTACCCCTGCATGCTGGGCAGATGTTATAATGCCAGGAGGATCACTCCCTGTAACAGGAACGGGAGAACTTGATGGGAAAAATAAAAATAAGACGCTATTGGGGGCTGCTTGATCCGACCTGCCCTGATGTTCTCCAAGTCTGTTGGGTCATCTCTGATCCATCCTATCAGCCTCTGCCTAGACTTGAATTGGGCAGACCACTTGCTTTAAATTTTTTGTTTAACGTTTATTTATTTTTGAGAGACAGAGCGGGACAGAGCATGGATAGGAGAGGAGCAGAGAGAGAGGCAGACACAGATTCCAAAGCAGGCTCCAGGCTCTTAGCTGTCAGCACAGAGCTCAACACGAGGCTCCAACTCACGGACTGTGAGATCATGACCGGAGCCAATGTCAGGCACTTATCCGACTGAGCCACCCAGGCGCCCCAAGACCACTTGCTTTAGATCCCTGTCTGGACCAGATGTTAAGTGCAACTCATTGCCTCCTCAATGATACCAATTCCAGCGTGGCCAGAGCTGGCTGGCTCTGCTTGTCCACAGGATGCCCCCTTTATACAGCTACTCCAATAATACAGGCAACTGTAAATGTTACCCTGTTAACTAAAGACCCAGACCCCCACATGGTGAGACCTGTACTAACTGGAGTCAAACTGTCCCAAACAACTCCCAGATGCCTGACAGAAAATTGGGAACAGAGCCAGTTGGCAATCTGACCATTAGCCAATACAACCAGGCTCTTGACAGTCAGAAACTTAGTAATCTTTCTACAACCCAACCCTAGTGTCCTCCCTTCCTAGGACTTTTATTTGTATATGGGACTGATGCTTACCTATGTCTACCAGCTGATGGGATGGACATGTGTACCCTGGCCTTCCTCACTCCTCAGATAAACATTATTCCCAACAATTAGTCTATTATAGGACCCTTGGCAGCATGTACTTAATCAAAAAGAGCTATTCAAGTCATACCCCTGCTGATTACTTTAGGAATAGCAGCAGGGGTGGACACTAAAATAGGAGGAATAGTCTCCTCAACCACTTATTATCATAAATTATCCAAGGACCTAACAGATGACATAGAACAAATTTCCAAATCCCTGGTAGTTTTACAAGATCAAGTAGACTCCTTAGCAGTGGTAGTCTTATAAAACAGGAGAGGGCTAGACCTGCTAACTGCTGAAAAGGGAGGACTATGTCTCTTCCTAAATGAGAAATGCTGCTTCTATGTTAACCAATCAGTAATAGTTATAAATATGGCCCAACAACTAAGGGAGTGAATTATCAAATGGAGGCAAGCATTAGTAGACTCATGGAACTCTTGGAGCAACATATGGAATTGGGCATCCTGGCTCCTCCCTATAGCAGGTCCTCTCCTAATACTTTTAATAGCCCTCCTGTTTGATCCTTGTATTCTTAATATGCTAATCAGGTTTGTTTCCTCTCACCTAGTGTCATAGACTCTAAGTCTAAAGTTCTCTCTTGGCCAGCAATAGAGCGGGATGCAGGATGAAAAGCAAGAGATGGCTAATGTCTGGGAAAAGACAAGAGCCCCGAATAAGGGTTCTTGCCCTGTATTTATTAAAATCAGAAGGCTTACAAACGGGATGGGTGTGCACAAAGAGACAATGAATCAGTGAACAGTAACTCATGGGCATGAGGGAAAAAGGGGGTTTGAAGACATATGGTGTTTGGGGTTTGGGTCAATATAAAACAAAATCCTGGTGCCAGGCAGATGGGCAGATGGTTGTTAATGGCAGGCAGGAGACGTCGTGTCTGTTTATTTTAGCTAGCCTAGGGGATGAGACAGACAGGGCAAATAACCTCTGGGTTAACAAGGCACCTTTTCTTTTGTTAATCAGCTCCACTCTGGGCAGCATCACCTGCAACAGTGAAGCACAGGAGTCTATAGCCCTATTTATCTTACCTAATTTGGCCCTTCCTTCCTGTGAAAGTAGCCTTCTGCTATAGTACTAAATTGGGGGGCGTTTTCACCCTGAACGCCTAATCTTGCTTACCTCATATAACTTTGTATTGGGGGCCTTTGCCTCCCTCTCTATTCTGGGTGTCTTTGCATCCCCATCTCTATCCTGGGGTCCTGATCTTGTTTACCCAAACTCGGGTGTGAGCATCCTATGGCTTTATGCCTTGCTAACCCATTGGTGTAAGCCTGGGGGATTCCTAAGCTTCTTCCCCACAGCCTAGAAACTATGAAACTTAAGAGGATGCTCCAATTGGACCATTCTGTCACTACTCTCATTTGAATGGGAAAAAAACCCAGCTGTCTCACTCTTCCCTTTGACATCCCTGTCCAGCAGGAAGAAGCCAGAATGGTCTTTTCCCCTCCTCCCATGACAGCAAGAGGTTCTCTGACCCCCACAAACTGATTTTCTCTAAGGCTGCTATAGCAGCTAGAAAATCAAAAGGGGGGAATAAGAAGGAAATCTGGCAAGGGCAGATAAAAAAAAGGGGGGCCAGTCAGATGTCTGAGACCAGATACTCCCCTTGCATGCTTTTGTTTTCTATATTCTTGCTTACCACCTGCATTTGTCACCTTCCCATGTAGCACAACCAATAAGTGCCCCCCACACACACTTTTTTCCTTAAGCCCCTACAATCCCACCCATAAAAGAAGGCCAGAGTTAGGGTTAGGGACTCAGCCTTTGGAGATGATGCCACTGTGCTGGCACCTGTGCAGAATAAACAGTCTTTTCTGATTCCTCGAGTGTGTGTCGTTTGTCTTTTTCTGGGCGCCGAGTATTTACTGTAACAATAGAATCATAAACTCTCGTTAACATAGATAGTAAGTTGTGTGCATGATATTCTTCCTTATTATCTGCCTCTATATAACATATCAGTTGAGTTTTTGAGGTAGTATATGGAAAGGAAGGAGAGGAAGAGGACACTGACAAGCAAGTAACTTTTTGTAGTTAAATTAGAATATATTTTTAAGGTGACTCATATATTCCATACAACTGGGCTTAACTTAGTTTAACTTAAAGAAATACCGTGAATCGGCAAAGAGAGGAATATGTGTGTGTGTGTGTGTGTGTGTGTGTGCGTATGTAAAGCAGTTTAAAGTTATGGTTCCTTTTTAGAAGAGTGTGGGTGTTTAGGAATTTGTCCATTTCTTCCAGGTTGTCCAATTTGTTGGCATATAATTTTTCACAGTATTCCCTGATAATTGTTTGTATCTCTGAGGAATGGTTGTAATAATTCCATTTTCATTCATGATTTTATCTATTTGGGTCATCTCCCTTTTCTTTTTGAGAAGCCTGGCTAGAGGTTTGTCAATTTTGTTTATTTTTTCAAAAAAACAACTCTTGGTTTCATTGATCTGCTCTACCATTTTTTTAGACTCTATATTGTTTATTTCTGCTCTGATCTTTATTATTTCTCTTCTTCTGCTGGGTTTGGGGTGTCTTTGCTGTTCTGCTTCTTTTTCCTTTAGGTGTGCTGTTAGATTTTGTATTTGGGATTTTTCTTGTTTCTTGAGATAGGCCTGAATTGCAATGTATTTTCCTCTCAGGACTGCCTTTGCTGCGTCCCAAAGCGTTTGGATTGTTGTATTTTCATTTTCGTTTGTTTCCATATATTTTTTAATTTCTTCTCTAATTGCCTGGTTGACCCACTCATTCGTTAGTAGGGTGTTCTTTAACCTCCATGCTTTTGGAGGTTTTCCAGACTTTTTCCTGTGGTTGATTTCAAGCTTCATAGCATTGTGGTCTGAAAGTATGCATGGTATAATTTCAATTCTTGTAAACTTATGAAGGGCTGTTTTGTGACCCAGTATATGATCTATCTTGGAGAATGTTCCATGTGCACTCGAGAAGAAAGTATATTCTGTTGCTTTGGGATGCAGAGTTCTAAATAGATCTCTCAAGTCCATCTGATCCAATGTATCATTCAGGGCCCTTGTTTCTTTATTGACTGTGTGTCTAGATGATCTATCCATTTCTGTAAGTGGGGTGTTAAAGTCCCCTGCAATGACCACATTCTTATCAATAAGGTTGCTTATGTTTATGAGTAATTGTTTTATATATCTGGGGGTTCCGGTATTCGGCGCATAGACATTTATAATAGTTAGCTCTTCCTGGTGGATAGACCCTGTAATTATTATATAATGCCCTTCTTCATCTCTTGTTACAGCCCTTAATTTAAAGTCTAGTTTGTCTGATATCAGTATGGCTACTCCAGCTTTCTTTTGGCTTCCAGTAGCATGATAAATAGTTCTCCATCCCCTCACTCTCAATCTAAAGGTGTCCTCAGATCTAAAATGAGTCTCTTGTAGACAGCAAATAGATGGGTCTTGTTTTTTTATCCATTCGGATACCCTATGTCTTTTGGTTGGCGCATTTAATCCATTTACATTCATTGTTATTATAGAAAGATACGGGTTTAGAGTCATTGTGATGTCTGTATGTTTTATGCTTGTAGCGATGTCTCTGGTACTTTGTCTCACAGGATCCCCCTTAGGATCTCTTGTAGGGCTGGTTTCGTGGTGACAAATTCCTTCAGTTTTTGTTTGTTTGGGAAGACCTTTATCTCTCCTTCTATTCTAAATGACAGACTTGCTGGATAAAGGATTCTCGGCTGCATATTTTTTCTGTTTAGCACACTGAAGATATCGTGCCAAGCCTTTCTGGCCTGCCAAGTTTCAAAAGAGAGATCAGTCAGGAGTCTTATAGGTCTCCCTTTATATGTGAGGGCACGTTTATCCCTTGCTGCTTTCAGAATTTTCTCTTTATCCTCGTATTTTGCCAGTTTGACTATGATATGTCGTGCAGAAGATCGATTCAAGTTACGTCTGAAGGGAGTTCTCTGTGCCTCTTGGATTTCAGTGCCTTTTTCCTTCCCCAGTTCAGGGAAGTTCTCAGCTATAATTTCTTCAAGTACCCCTTCAGCACCTCTCCCTCTTTCTTCCTCCTCTGGGATACCAATTATGCATATATTATTTCTTTTTAGTGTATCACTTAGTTCTCTAATTTTCCCCTCATACTCCTGGATTTTTTTATCTCTCTTTCTTTCAGCTTCCTCTTTCTCCATAACTTTATCTTCTAGTTCACCTATTCTCTCGTCTGCCTCTTCAATCCAAGCTGTCTTCGTTTCCATTTTGTTTTGCATTTCGTTTAAAGCGCTTTTCAGCTCCTCGTGACTGTTCCTTAGTCCCTTGATCTCTGTAGCAAGAGATTCTGTGCTGTCCTCTATACTGTTTTCAAGCCCAGCAATTAATTTTATGACTATTATTCTAAATTCACTTTCTGTTATATTATTTAAATCCTTTTTGATCAGTTCATTAGCTGTTGTTATTTCCTGGAGATTCTTCTGAGGGGAATTCTTCCGTTTGGTCATTTTGGATAGTCCCTGGAGTGGTGAGGACCTACAGGGCACTTCCCCTGTGCTGTGGTGTATAACTGGAGTTGGTGGGCGGGGCCGCAGTCAGACCTGATGTCTGCCCCTAGCCCACCGCTGGGGCCACAGTCAGACTGGAGTGTGCCTTCTCTTCCCCTCTCCTAGGGGCGGGATTCACTGTGGGGTGGCGTGGCCCGTCTGGGCTACTTGCACACTGCCAGGCTTGTGGATCTGGGGATCTGGCATATTAGCTGGGGTGGGTAGGCAAGGTGCACGGGGGCAGGAGGGGCAGGCTTAGCTCGCTTCTCCTTAGGTGATCCACTTCAGGAGGGGCCCTGTGGCAGTGGGAGGGAGTCAGATCCGCTGCCGGAGGTTTGGCTCCACAGAAGCACAGAGTTGGGTGTTTGCGCAGAGCGAGCAAGTTCCCTGGCAGGAACTGGTTCCCTTTGGGATTTTGGCTGGGGGATGGGTGGGGGAGATGGCGCTGGCGAGCGCCTTTGTTCCCCACCGAACTGAGCTCTGTCGTCCGGGGGCTCAGCAGCTCTCCCTCCCTTTGTCCTCCAGCCTTCCCGCTTTCTGAGCAGAGCTGTTAGCTTATGACCTCCCAGACGCTAAGTCGCGCTTGCTGTCGGAACACAGTCCGTCCGGCCCCTCCGCTTTTGCCAGCCAGACTCTGGGGCTCTGCTTGGCCGGCGAGCCGCCCCTCCGCCCCGGCTCCCTCCCGCCAGTCCGTGGAGCGCGCACCGCCTCTCCGCCCTTCCTACCCTCTTCCGTGGGCCTCTTGTCTGCGCTTGGCTCCGGAGACTCCATTCTGCTAATCCTCTGGCAGTTTTCTGGGTTATTTAGGCAGGTGCAGGTGGAATCTAAGTGATCAGCAGGACGCGCGGTGAGCCCAGCGTCCTCCTACACTGCCATCTTCCCTCTCGCCTATGGTTCCTTTTTAAATGGGAGCCATCATAATCCCCAATCTTTTATTTAGTCATATCTATCTATCTATATCTATATCTATATCTATATCTATATCTATATCTAGACATATATATACTCAGCAGACACTATCATTACTAAATCATTACCAAATTTTACTTTCTTGCTCTCCTAATCCTTATTCCTAGTGCAGTGCACTCAGGAAATGATTAAATCCAAGTGAGAGATAGTGACTTCTCATCCTAACACCTAATTAGCAGATGACAAAATTCATGTCATGCAATGCCTGGACAGCTATGGATCATGAGAACCTGGGCTTTGTTGATTTCTAAATTGCTCCCTTCCAACTTCAAGGTGTAGGCTCCAACCCTGATGCCAATATTTAGCTTCCTGTTTGCTCCTGTTGAATTTAAGCTGTGGTAAACTGAATGAATTTATAGGCCCACATTTGGACTTGGATGGAGGCAAGTTGTGAGGTAGCTTTTGTGAAACACTGGACACAGCAGAAAGTATAAAAAACATTGTAGAGAGAAGAAAAATGTCCTCTTAGGTGATTCAGGAACTGTCTGTGGCTGCTGAACAAGGAGCTACAGCTGGGACTGACAGCAGCCCCTCTTTCCACAGAAGGGCAGAAACTTCCAACAAGATCAGAGGTTTCCTTTCATCCAACTAAGAGAATCTAAGAACAAACTTAAATCTCTATAGGACTGAAACGCAATGTTCACAGACTCTGGGAGTGGCATTTCCCAGAGGCCTCTGAAGTGCTGACATCTAAGCTTAACCTGCTTGGTGCTTAAGGTCAAATTATTTATTCTGCACCATGTGTAATGCAAACCTCACACTTCCCTCATAAAATGGGAGCACAGTAGGGAAATGGGATCCCTTAGCTAAATCCCATAATGTATGGCATTCAGCTGCACCCCAGCCCAAGCACAGCTCTACACAGGATACCAACTGTACAAGAAATCATGTACACCTGCTGACTCTTTTACTTGTGAGTTCCCATCTGTACCAAATGACAGCTGCCATATGCAAAACAGACACTGTTGTCTGAGTTTTTTTCAAAGTTTTCATTTTAATTCCAATTAGTTAATATTACAGTGTTATATTAGTTTCAGGTGTACAATGTGGTGATTCAACAATTTCACACATCACCCAGTGCTCATCATAAGTGCACATCTTAAGCCCCATTTCTGAATTTTAATGGGAAACTTTGCAAGTGGAACTTCTATTTCATCAGCAATTACACATTTTTGTGGCCTGTGGCTCATATTAAAGATATCCTTTGTGTCTGAAACACTTGAATTAGCAAGGATTAGGACAAAATGGGGGTTCTCACATGTATTTGCATGTACTTCTATAACAGCATGTAGTAGTCATTGGGAATTTTCTGTAAAAAGACTAATGTTTTCCACATGGTCGTTTTTAATCTGTAGTGGGTCATGAGATTAGTGTTGTGGGCCACAAGCAGTATTTTAAAGAACTGAGATAAAATAAAACAGAAAATGCCACAGTGTCCTACATATATAATATATCCATAGACCCCCCACGCACACACTTTTGTGCCTTTTCAATTATATTTAAAAATATATGTTTTTCATGCATTGCAATAGAAAAGTTTGAAGGTCACTACTTTAGAAGGTATTAGATAAATGCTTAGAGGCCATTTCTTCAAACATACATGAAAATGATGGGTTGGGACCTGCTCAGAATAAGTTCACTGTGGTCAGTAGCTTCCAATATAATGCTGGAAATTGTCAGTGTAGTTTACGTTGGTTCAGCTTTACTGTAGCCACTTGATCCTAAGAAAACTCACTTGTGTAATCCTGAAGTTATGAGAAGAAAGTCTGATGAATGGTGAGGGGTTTTGATCATTATCTCTGTCAATGCCCAATTTTCTATTGTCTCTTTCTACAGCAGCAATGTGTGTTTGTGGGTGTGCTTCTGCACATGTGATGCTGCCTTGATCCATTCTCTTTTTTTTTCCTCCCTGCTTACTATGCTATCACATACTTCGCAGTTGTTGGGTAGCCAAAGCCCAGGAGGCTAATGAAGTACATCAGAGAATATTCTTTTTATGACTTGTTTCTGTTTAAATTTATTGAGACTCTTTTTCATGATCCAAAATAGACTTGTTTCGTGAAATGTTTTATGTACACCTGAGGTGAATGTGTACTTTGCTCTCCTTGAATAGAATATCTAGTAAATGCAAATCACTCAATTTGAATGACAGTGTTGCTCAAGTCTACTATATCCTTGCCATTTCTCTACTTGTACTATAAATTATTGAAGAGGTGGTATTGAAATCTCACTGTAGATTTGTCTATTTCCTTTGAAGTTCTGGTAGTTTTTGCTTCAGATATTTTGAGCCTCTGATACAAAGAGCATAACATTTAGGATTGTTATATATATATATATATATATATATATATATATATATATATATATATTTTTTTTTAGTAGGCTTCATACCCAGCATGGAGCCCAACATGGGGCTTGAACTCACCACCCTGAGATCAAGACCTCAGCTGAGATGCTTAACTGACTGTGCCCTGGATTGTTGTCTTTTGATTAATTGGTCACTTTGTTATTATTAAAGGACTTTCTTTATCCTTGGTAATATTTTTTGTTCTGAAATCCACTTTGTCTGATATTAGTGGTCTCATATTTATTGCTTTTGTAATACATCTTAGATTTGTAATATGTCTTTTTCCATATTTTAAACTTTTTGTGTGTTTACATTTATTTAAAGAAATTTTTAAATGTTAATTTACTTATTTATTTGAGAGAGAGAGGCACAGAGTGCGAGTGAGGGAGGAGCAGAAGAAGAGGCAGACACAGAATCTGAAGCAGGCTCCAGGCTCTGAGCTGTCAGCACAGATCCCTAGGCAGGGCTTAAACTCACTAACACGTGAGATCATGACCTGAGTCGAAGTTGAATGCTTAACTGACTGAGCCACCAAGGCGCCCCTTTTTGTGTGTTTACATTTAAAGAGTATTTCTTGTAATCAGTATATAGTTGGGTCTTGGGTTTTACATTCAATCTGACAACCTTAGCTTAAAAAAATTTTTTTAAAACATTTATCTATTTTTGAGAGACAGAGAAAGACAGAGCCTGAGTGGGGGAGGAAAAGAGAGACAGACAGAGTGTGAGTAGGGGAGGGGAAGAGAGAGATTGGGAGGCACAGAATCCAAACTAGGTTCCAGGCTCTGAGCTGTCAGCCCAGAGCCCAACTCAGGGCTTGAACACACACACTGTGAGACAATGACCTGGACTAAAGTTGGATGCTTAACTGACTGAGGAGACCCCACAATCTTAGCTTTTTAATGGTGATTTTTTTAGACCATTTAAATTTAATTATATTATTACTGAAGTTATATTTGAGTCTATTAATCTGCTATTTAATTTCTATTGGACCCACAGGTACTTTGTTCCTTTTTCCTCTGACTACTTTTGGATTAATTGAGTTCTTTTTTATGATTGCATTTTATCTCCTTTCTTGTCTTATTAGCTACAAGTTTTTTGTTTTGTTTTGCAGTGATTGCTTTAGGTTTTATGAAGTACACCTTTATTACTATCTACTTCAAGTATTATTATTTTGTAGTGAATTTTAGGGATTTGAGGGCTGATCCAGGAAATAGACATGGTCAGGAGGTGGCAGTAGCCTGCAACAAACTTTATTTGGGCAAGCCATGCTTGCCTGGAGGGGATTCCCTGATGGCAAGGAAACTCCTAGGGGAGAGAGGAATCAGAGAGGGAATTTACATGTTTAAGTCATATAAATTAGCAACCTGACAAGGAGACTCTGGATCAGAGAGTTCTGAAGAGCAGCAGTAGCTTAGGGTCTTTTATAGCTATAGGGTTTATCTAATCTATGGCTAACAGATGTTAGGCACAGTTTAATGGGGTATGCAAAAGAGATGGGCTCTGAATGGCTAAAAATCTGCTTATTTGGGCTCTGTTTAAAACAATTGATGTTGGGGTACCTGGGTAGCTCAGTCGGTTAAGTGGATGACTCTTGAATTTCAGATCAGGTCATGATCTCACTGTTCGTGAATTCGAGCCCTGCGTTGGGCTCTGCGCTCACAGTGCAGAGCCTGCTTGGGATTCTCTCTCCTCCTCTCTCTCTGCCCCTCCTCTGCTCTCTCTCTCTCTCTCTCAAAAATAAATAAAAATGTTTAAAAAATTAAAAAAAAATTGTATGTATACGAATTTGAGTTTGGAGCCAGTACTTTTAATTTTTTAAGTTTATTTGAGAGAGAGAGAGCACAAAGGAGGTACAGAGAGAAAAAGAGAGAGAGAGTCCCGAGTAGGCTCCCTGATGTTCCCACAAACTGTGAGATCATGACCTGAGCTGAGATCAAGAGTTGGACACTTAGCTGACTGAGCCACTCAGGCACCCCTGAAGCCAATGGCTTTTGAGTCAACACTGGCAAATAAACAAACAACCTAGCTGCCAATATATAGGAGCTATCTTTAAGCATTTGCATAACAATCCATTCCCTGTTTTTATGTTCTTTTACAATCTAAGTTGTATGTTATCTCCTACTGCCTGAGTTTAGGGACAGAGATAAAGCATTTTGAAGACCCAGAATCCTATAAATGCAAAAACCAGGATTTTGAAACCCATTCACAGCCAGTCTTCCCATTTAGGGGGAAAGCCTGGAGAATAGATCACAAAAGATTTTTATTTGATCAATTGATCAGTAGTATAGTAATATTATGGTCCTTTTGGTGAAAATTTCTGTGGTTATCTGTAAAACTTTTGTGCATATTATTTACCCATATGCAACAAGATGTGTTAAGAAGTATACAGACCCCTCACTTGGAAGCCACTAAAATAATCTATCACTATGGGGTTATCTAATACCAACATCCCCAAAGTATGGCAAAATTCGACTAAGAATTATAGCCCTGACTGTTTATTTAATTTGTGTGGTTAAGTCCTTAGACATGACCATATATGTTTCTTTTAATTGTTGTGTGGTGTCCCACACATATGCTGTTTCTACTGCTCACAAAATTAGTGATCCTAAGGTAGTTAGTACCAGTGAGACTATTTGGAAAGCATGTTTGTGGCATTAGAGGGTTGTGGCTAGTGTGGTTTGTAAGGGCAAGTCCTTGGGGGATTCTACTGATGAGTTAAGTTCTACTAGAATTTGAGGAAAACTCAAGTGAAGGAAATATTGTTAAATATATTTAAAAAGCTTGTGAGATTCCATTAGAAGCTTGATTCCCTTACAGACTCACCAGGCTCCTTCTCTGTGTTCTTATGAATATAAGTTTGTATGTCATAGTGCAATTCTAAGGGGGTGTTAATAAAAGCATGCATGATTATAGTTAAACAAGCTTTCATGTTATTAACCTTGCATTCAGCAACTTGGTCAACTAAATTGGTTGTGGGCTCAGCCTACATTATCCTACATATTAGTGTGAGATTAGCTTCTGGATATTGTTGTTGGATATCAATATCCAGGAGAATAGGCTTATATTGATAAATGAGGATTATGGGGGGGGGGGCTTGGCCAGGGGAAAGGTACTATGCTATGTGTACTAAAATCAGGTTGGTGAAAGCAAGCCCAGTATGAAGTTAAGCTTGCCATGTTATATATTGTGGCAAAGGCTATATGTAGGTTTTGTTTGGTGGGTAATTATATGTTTCTTCTCTTTCCAAATGGTGTGTATTAGTGCCTCAGTTTCCTGATGTTCGCTAATAGTAAATACATATGCGTGTTTCGGTGAGCATAGGCTTAGCTTCACAGGTGGTCTCAGTGGTTTGGAAAAAGTTGTTTATTTAACTGTGCACCAAGTTAGATCTTGAGGTATAGGGCATTCACATAAGGGATCCTCACAGGTAGGCCAAGTTATTTTTAAAATATAGACATCAAAATACATTTTCCCATTTCTATACATGTGTATCATGACTTGGCTGTGTTTAAGTGGGGGACCACATGCTCTATCACTTCAGTTCTAGGGGAAACTTTTCTGGGGCATCCATTTATACAGCTTTGATAGCCTCATGGGTGGTCCCTTGGGAGATGCTGGTGTGACTACACCAATAAATTTCCCCCAAGTTAGCTTTGGTATCAGGCTTCTCATTATTGTTTCTATGTCCTGTACAGTGGGATATGCATTTTTTAGGATCCCCCAGAAAAGTACCATTGGGTGGAAATTACTCTCAAGTTTTCCCAAGTCTTTATTAATGGTGGCCTTGGTAAACCCAGCATATTTTGTAATGGCTGTAAGCAAGTAGTTGTCAATTTGAGTGGAGACACTCCCATGTAGAGGGCAGCTAGATTTCTCCATGGGATCAAATATAGTTTTCATAAGAATTATATTTATTGTAACACCCAAAAGGCACGATTGTTCACTGTGGGCAACCAGCATTACAGTTGTACAGCCTGTTACCACTGAGTGTATGTAAAACTTACAGTTGGCACTGAGATAAGATTAAGTTAAGGAAGAATTCCCAGACTGGTTGCAGTCCCTCATTTTTTAGACGTGACTTGGCCTAGATAATATTATATAATATATATTTCCTTCCTTGTACATATTGATTAGCATCCAGGAAAGAGGTCTGTGGTAAGGTGCCTTTGGCCAGTTGGTTAGTGAAATTTCTCTGTTTTAATAAATGGGACTTGTGCTAGAGAGTAAGATCGTTATAATGAACAGGAAAAGAGGCCAATGGTTATAAGGGCATACATTGTTGGCAGGTTTTACATTTAATCATCATCTAGGGAGTGCCTGGGTAGCTTAGTCAGTTGAGCATCTGACTCTTGATCTCAGCTCAGGTCATGATTTCATGGTTCGTGGGTTTGAGTCCTGCATCAGGCTCTGTGCTGAGAGTACGGAGCCTGCTTGGGATTCTCTCTCTCCCTCTCTCTCTTCCCCTTCCCCCTCTCAAAATAAATAAATAAAATAAAGTAAATCATCATCTGGGAATTAGTGAGAACTATAATTTTATCTCTGTAATACCATAGGGTTTGCTGGTATTGACTCTGGATTAGAGTATTTTTAATTTGATTCCACCAATGACTAGAATCCTGGTTGTATTACTGGGTGCACACCATCTCTGGGTATGCCTCAGATGAATCTCATAGGTAGTGGCCCATTGCTCTGTTTGTTTGATGGCAGTAGTTGGTAATAGTCACTTTCATTTAATTTGAAATAAAAGTTGGACCATGAGGTTAGAAGATACCTGTAATTCACAAGTTGTATTTTAGAGTCTGGCTTAACCAGAATGTGTATTTGCTGGTAGTAGAAATAGGAGGGGGAGGCATGCTAGCCTCAGTGTTGGTGTTCATGGTCATGTTAGTAAGACTGACCAACCTGAATAGCCAACAGTGTGATTCCTGTGGTCCCCATCTTGACCCATATTGTGTGTGACTCTGTCATATGCATGTGGCATGTTGTTTTAAGACATACCTTGCCAGCAGTAGGGTGTAGATTGCCAAGGCAAGGTGATCTATCAATGGGTGTGTAGTCAACACTGGCAAGTGTAGGAACTTCTCAGGTAAGGAAAGGGCACAGCAAGAGATAGGAGTGAAACTCAGAGGTTATCTGTGGGCAGCAGTAGATCTGATTGTACCCTTGGGTATCACCCAAATGGTGTTACTGGTCTGGGATGATTAGTTCTATGTTCTGGATATGAGAAGCAGGTCAAAGGTTGTTCCTTGGTACTTTTAGTGGAATATATGGGCAGCAGATGAGGACATCCTTCTGTTCATAGTGGTGAGTGGTTTGCTCAGCTTACACTGGATGAGGAGCAAAAGCAGGTTCAGTATTGTCCCATAGTCAGTGGTCCACAGGAGGTCCCTTTCTGGATGGAGGGAGAAGTGGCTAGGCTCTGGATTTTCTATTAGGGAGAAAGATAAGATGAAAGAACCAGGTGGATGTTTATTTGCTGTGAGAGGCAATTTCAGGGTTCCCACACAAGCAAAAACTAGTTATTGACTGGTGTCCAGTGTGGATATTTACACCAGCAGAGGTCATAGTGTCTCTATTGGTTCTTTTCATTTCTTGTGAATTTTAATATGGTGCAGTTATGCCATAGGGCTATGAATTTAATATAATCAGAACTATGGGCAATATTTTAATTACTTGGGGAACTATTGTCTTGCAAGTTCTCTTAATAGCCTTTGTTTTAAAATATCATTATACTGGGGCTCCTGGGTGGCTCAGTTGGTTAAGCATCTGACCCTTGATTTTGGCTTAGGTCATGATCTTGTGGTTTGTGAGTTTGAGCCTGTGTCAGGCTCTGTGCTGGAAGTGTGGCACCTGCTTGGGATTCACTCTCTTTCCCTCTCTCTCTACCCCTTCCTTGCTCTCTCCCTCTCTCTAAAAATAAATAAATTTTAAAAAAATCATTATATTTTTCTATGACACCTGCTGCAGTAGGACAACAGGGTAGGTGGGAAACCCAAGCAATGTTATTTTGTAATGCCTATCGTTACATTGCTTTGCAGTGAAGTGGGAGTCTTGATCTGATTGTATTACTTGTGGCACTCCAAAAGGTTGTAAGGCTGTTGTATTAACTCCTAAGTAACATTAGCAGAGGTTAGTACCCTGCATGTGTAAGCCAATAGAAGGCCTGTGTCAGTATCCACCATTGCCAATCCATATTTAATAGTTTTTTTCTGCTTCAGAGAGAGGCCCAGTGAAAACAATTTGCCATGTCTGATATGGCCCATCTCCTCTGTAAATTTTTTTTTCCCATATGGTGGATCCAATGTCTAGATTTCTGGCATCTGATACAGTCCTTAATGGTTTGTCTGTCTGTTGGGTAGACTCCTCATTAACAATCCATTTTCATAACTACATGATGCCCAAATACCCTGACATCTCATGTGTTCACTAATAGAAAGAAGGGTGTCTCCTCTCAAAGGTCTGGAGCCTACCCCTCTTTCTAGAGCCCTACCTCCTCTGGTGGTTTGGTTACTTCATTAGGCTTGGCATTGTAGTGTGCCTCCTCCATGTCTTGCTTGGCCACATGTGTATTGTGCACCCATATTGGCAGAGTGGGAGTCAATGTGGTGATTTTTCCCACATTTCTGTATCCCAAATGTCTTGGCTTGTATTTTGTAGCCCTGATTTTGCTGAAGTCATGAACAAATAGTTAGCTCATTAGCCACCAACCTGGCTCAATAAAATTATAAGCCTCAAAAAAATATTTGTCAAAGACATACTCTATTGCTGGGACTATTATACAGAGCTCAGCCCACTAGACACCTTAGTCTGTCCCCCCATTTGGATTTTGGGTGTTTAAATGGGGGTAAGAGGTTGTGGCTGTCCATTGTCTGGTCCCTTATACTCCATGCTCATTCCATCAGTAAAGGAAGACCATTGATTTTCTTGTTTTGAGAATGCTGAACACCCACTCTCTTGTCCCCATTGAACAAAGGGCAAAGGAATTCCTGGGGTTTTTGTTAAGTTAGCCTCAGTGGCAGAGTATGTAACTATTTCCTCATGGAGTTTGTGGCAGTCCGGTAGGGCTGGGTTTAGCTCAATCCTGTTGATACCATTTTTATTTTAATAAGGAGGCCTCTGTTGCTGATCCAGTTTTAAGGGGAGCTATTCCCATTAAACAGGACATAGTATGAACCTTGGTCTGTAGGTAGTTTGTTTAGCCTAGGAGGCAGGGAACCTCAGTATTGTTAGTAGTTTTGCTTTATGCCAAGTAGGGTATTGTTTATAGAGTTAACAGGTTAACACTTGACATTGAATTTTTCTTTCATGAGTTTCTGTTAAATCCAGGACAGCTATGGGTTTTGTATTGTTTTAGCTTTCACCAACATTGCCGGTAAAGAGGGCTTATATCTGTCAGGAGTCCCACTGAGAAACAATTGTATAGACTCAGGATTTAATTCAGCCTCCTCTGACTTGCTAAGTCATTAGGCTGCATGCCATCTGTTACCTGATAAGCCCACTCCAGCACCCTCAGCTGATAGAGATCTTTGGCCTCAGCTAGGATTTTTTATTGACAGTCTGCCTAGGTGTTTACAAAGCCTCATGTAGTCCTCCAAGCCATGAAAATCCACATCAACAAGGTGTATGTGAACTGGGGTCAAAAGCCTCCCCGGGGGTCCTTTACAACTTCTTCGCCTGTTGTGCAGGATCTTTTTGTGGGAACTCTATTTTTCCATCCTGTACTATGGCAGCCAATTTTTGAATTTCAGCCCCTGATAGAATTCACTCATCAGACACATACTACAATGCCTGGCACCCCCCCCCCCCTTTTTAAATTTGGTTCCTTGGCTAAGTCCTTAAGGAGAAACTGCACCTCTGAGAGGAAGAGAGAAAGAGAGAAAGAGAGAAGAAGAGAGAAGGAGGAGGAGGAGGAGCAGGAGAGCATGTGGGAGAGGGAGGGGGAGGGGGAGAGGGAGAGGGAAAGGAAGGAGAAGGAAAAAGAGAATGAAAAGGAGAAGGAGAAGACGATGACAGAGGAGGAGAAGGAGAAGGAGAAGGAGAAGGAGAAGGAGAAGGAGAAGGAGAAGGAGAAGGAGAAGGAGAAGGAGAAGGAGAAGGAGAAGGAGAAGGAGAAGGAGAAGGAGGAGTTCCCTTCTTCCGATGAAAACCAGCCCTTCCTTCTTGATCCTCCCCTCTTGTCTCTTTTGTCTATATTACTTACAGGTGGTTTTGGGGAGAGAGTAGATTTTCTTCTCCACCACCATGGTGGTATTGTGCTGCCTGTTCCTCTAGAGGGCACCAGTCCTCTTCTCCCAGGTCTTCTCCTCCATCTTGTTTTTCTGTCCTGGTGAGAAGCTTCCAAGGAGAAGGCCTAGCTTGCCTCTCCTGGTTTGGAGCCCCACTTCAGCAGGACAGCCCCCTGTTTAGGAGTCCTGAGAGGGGCAGGAATATAAACTTCCTTGTCTTTAGTCACGTTAAGTAATGCTTTAGCTACCTCAACCCAAGGGTTGGGGTTTGGATACTCCTCCAGAATAATGCCATCAGTCCAGGGGCATGCACTCCTACCCCTTTTCTGTTCAGACCTGCAGGTGTTACTTACATTCTCTTGATCATGACCCAAATCCTCTCCCTTCCTCATCACCACTTGTAAGTTCAAAAGATTTGAGGGATGATCAAGGAAGCAAATATAAGCATGAGGTTGCAGTAGCATGCAACAAGCTTTATTTGAGTGATGCTTTGATAGGGTTACATGGGGGAGTTTCCTCACAGCATAAGACCATCTAGTTATGGTGTATGGGCCACTACCCAGAAGGAGAGGAAGGTAAGGGAACCACCAAAGGATAGATGGGGATGGGGTTTATGTGCCTAGGTCAAGTGTCAGCAACTCAGTGGGGATTCTCTGAGTTATAGAGCTCCAAAGGGCAATCGAAGTTTGTAGTGTGGGAAACTGGGCACCGTTCCCTCCAATTTTTTTTGATGGACATTTCTATAGCCTTGGATGGTGTCTTCACATGTATGTGCTGATCCACACTCTGCTGAAGAACCAAGATTCTGAAAGTCTCTGGGATTCTCTTCCTGTGAAGCTCTCTACTCTCTGGTACTCTGACCTATGACTTTCCTGTCTCCTTAACTGAGAGAGTTCTCTATGCTCTGTCTCATTTCCCTTTCCTTGTATTGTGATCTGTAACCTTCTCAAAACAGTTAGCAGTCAGGTTCATTATCCTTTATTGTCTGATTCCCAATTACCTTGAAAACTGTTGTTTCATATATTTGGTTTCTCTTTTGTTGTTTCAGATGGAAGATTAAATCTGTTACTCCATATTTTTCAGAAGCAGCATTCCCTGAATTAAAAAAAAATGTCTAAAAATGCTTTCTAAACATTTTTGGTTTTTATTCCTGCCTAAGTCCTAAACATAAGTGTTGCTCAGCCTTGTATCATTTTCATCCTATGCATTATCTCTAGTTGAATTCATCCTCTTTGACTCACTTAACATCTATGTACAGGTGACCTCTGAATCTCTAGCTATAGCCTGATTGTCTCAGAATTCCACACTCTTTATCCAGCTGACTGTGTGTTAAGCAGTTTCACTTAGATGTCTCAGGGAACCTCAAATTCATCAGGTCCCAAACTCACTATCATTATTTATATCAAACTTGCTCCTCCTTTTGTATGACCTTTTTCAGCAAGTGGTACCATTCTCCAATCAATTGTTTAAAGAAATAAAATAAACAGGTAAATAAACCCTTTGGATTCATCCTGGAATCCTCCCTTTCCTTGTTCTCAGGCTAGCTAACCCATAAGACTTCTTTATTTCACTACACAAATGTCTCTAACATCTGTCCACTTTTCTCTAGCTCTACTTTCATCATTGTAATTCAAGTAAAAGATGATATGAATGGGAAACGTACTGTTGATTATGATTTTCTGACTGTGGTCTTAGCTTCAAATATCTGGGTACTAGTCTGAAGAGAGTAATTTACAATCATAGCCTGACATGACCCCCAGGGCTTACTATGAACAAGCAGAACTGGACCTAGATATGCTAAAAGTTTCCTGAGCTACACTATCCTTCCTAGGAGGGACACTGGCCCATTCAGTCCAATGTCACTGACAGTATATGATGATGGAGTTGGTAAATTTTTATAGTTTTCAAGCTATTAAAGCTTCTATTAATCTTAAAGTGCTGACTCCTGGGAATTCTAGAGGATATGAAGATGGCTAGTAGATGAACCACAGCCTCAGAGTTGTCCAGGATTCCAAGTCCTCTGGGGCTTCTGAGAGGGTGGATTACCCTTACCTGAAATTACCTCTGTTTCTTTGTTACATCTTCAAATTCTTCATATACAGCAGTTCCTGTTTTTTTGTGCTTCCCCTGTGCCCCACTCTTGGTATTTATTGATAAGGGCATAGACTGTGGTATCAAAAACTCTCAGGCTTGAACTCAGGCCCCACAACCTAAATGACAATGAACAAGTTATTTACTGCTGTTATGTCTCAGATGCTTCATTTGTAATATGGGCATAATACTAACTATACCTTGAAAACCCTGACAGAGAATACTATATATTATGTGACTCCATGATATAGGTGAAATAGTACTGTGGAGTGGTTAATTTGGAAAATTGATTCAAGAAATTAAAAGCAGATCCACTTGAGAATGTTAGAAAATGAAAAGAATATCTTTAATACCCATTTCACATATATTCAAAGATATTTTCAAGCATTAGTATTTATACTTCCTAACTTTTCCTTAAGGCACTTGGAGTGGTTCAATGCAATTAAACACCAATATTTAACATTAGATCTTATTGGGCAATAATTCTGCTGAATTTGTAGTCAAATAACATTTGTTGCACTTTTATATCACCATAAAACTTAGATAAATGACTCATTGACCTAGACAAGGATCAAAGATTCTGAGATAATGACATTTTTAGTTAGATCAATATAAAATGATGAAATATTAGGGAAAATTTTCCTCTGAAACTATAGAGAGATGCAGGATTTTCTTTCTCATTAGAATAGATGTCTCTTTATAGGACATATCCAGGTTTTTTTTAATTCATGTACTTATTCAACCAAAGTATGCATTTTATACAAGTACTTGGACCAAATATACTATTCAACAGTAGTTTCAGGTGTGAATTTAGAAAGGCCAAGTAGCCAAATAGTATGCCAAAACAATTTCTTCCACCCCTGTATAAGAGTGTGATTCTGATCATTCTCAAATTAACATCATCTCTAACCAACGTCACATCATTAGAAATATAACAAACCATAACACTTGGAGTTATGGTCATCACCTAAATACTCTCTTTCAATAATAGCTAATATTTCTAGTTGCAACTTTAGACTAAATCTAGATGTAAATGTATTTGTTTGCCTTACGTGTTGATACCGTCAGTCAATAAAAGTATAAATATATATTCATCATAGGCAGAGTAAAATGCTGCAATAATTGATGATTGTAAAAGCTGTAATTAATGTTTTTATTTATTGAAGTATAATTAACACAGTGTTAGTTTCAGGTGTACAATATAATTTAACAATTCAACAAGCCTAGAAATTCAACATAAAAGTGTCAATTGACTGGATTTCTTCTGAGGCCTTTCCATGGCTTGTAGATGGGCACCTTCTTGCTATGTCCTCATACGGTCTTTTCTCTGTGTGCACATCCTTGGTGTTTATTTATGTGTCCAAATTACCTTTTCTTATAAGAACCTAGTTAAATTGGATTAAGACTACTGGGATCTCATCAAAATAAAAAGCTTCTACACAGCGAAGGAAACAATCAACACAACTAAAAAGCAACCGACAGAATGGGAGAAGATATTTGCAAATGACATATCAGATAAAGGGTTAGTATCCAAAATCTATACAGAACTTCTCAAACTCAACATCCAAAAAACAAAGAATCCAGTGAAGAAATGGGCAAAAGACACGAATAGACACTCCTCCAAAGAAGTCATCCAGATGGCCAACCGACACATGAACAAT
This sequence comes from Panthera pardus, assembly GCF_024362965.1. Taxonomy (NCBI): domain Eukaryota; kingdom Metazoa; phylum Chordata; class Mammalia; order Carnivora; family Felidae; genus Panthera; species Panthera pardus. The sequence goes on from NW_026526843.1 coordinate 80,570,734, forward strand.
GCTCAACATCACTCATCATCAGGGAAATACAAATCAAAACCACAATGAGATACCACCTCACAAGTGTCAGAATGGCTAACATTAACAACTCAGGCAACAACAGATGATGGTGAGGATGTGGAGAAAGAGGATCTCTTTTGCATTGTTGGTGGAAATGCAAGCTAGTGCAGCCATTCTGGAAAACAGCATGGAGGATCCTCAAAAAAAGTAAAAATAGAACTACCTTATGACCCAGCAATTGCACTACTAGGCATTCATCCACAGGATACAGGTATGCTGTTCCGAAGGGACACATGCGCCGCCATGTTTATAGCAGCACTATCAACAATAGCCAAAGTATGGAAAGAGCCCAAATGTCCATCGATGGATGAATGGGTAAAGAAGATGTGGTATATATATATATATATATATATATATATATATATATATATATATACACACACACACACAGTAGAGTATTACTCAGCAATCAAAAAGAATGAAATCTTGCCATTTGCAACTACGTGGATGGAACTGGAGGGTATTATGCTAAGTGAAATTAGTCAGTCAGAGAAAGACAAAAATCGTATGACTTCACTCATATGAGGACTTTATGCGACAAAACAGATGAACGTCAAGGAAGGGAAACAAAAATAATATCAAAACAGAAGAGACTCATAAATATGGAGAACAAACAAAGGGTTGCTGGAGGGGTTGTGGGAAGGTGGATGGGCTAGATGTGTAAAGGGCACTAAGGAATATACTCCTGAAATCATTGTTGCACTATATGCTAACTAATTTGGATATAAATTTTTAAAAATATAAAATAAAATTTAAAAAAATTGGATTAAGGCTCACTCCAACAGCCTCTTTTTAACTTAATTATGTCTTCAAAGGTACTATCTCCATATTCAATGACATTGTGTGGTACTGGGAATCTGGGCTTCAGCATAAGAATTTGGGATATTTGAATTGGAACACAATGCAACCTATAACAGTATTCTATAATCAACACATGGCAAACCTTGTTTTGCCTATAAGCCTAAACACTTCCCCCATTCCCATATTTTTTTAATAAAATGCAAGATATCATATCTTTTAATCAGTAATACTCTTTCAAAGTATTTATTTTTTAATTCAAGCATAATTAACCTACAGTGTTATATTAGTTTCAGGTGTACAATATAATGATTTACTGAATTTATTGATCAGTTTTAGAAGTTTTTTTGTGACGTCTTTAGAGTTTTCTCTATATAGTATAACGTCATCTGTGAATAGTGAGAGTTTTACTTTTTCCTTACCAATTTGGATGCCACTTATTTCCTTTTCTTGTCTGAATGCTGTGGCTAGGACTTCCAGTACTATGTTGAATAAAAGTGGTGAGAGTGGACATCCTTGTCTTGTTTTTGACTTCAGGATAAAAGTTCTCCCTTTTTTACCATTGAATATGATGTTATCCATGAAATTTACATATATGGTTTGTATTATGTTAGGAATGTTCACTCTAAACACATTTTTAAAAATTTTTTATTTTATTTTTTTAAATATGAAATTTATTGTCAAATTGGTTTCCATACAACACCCAGTCTTATCCCAAAAGGTGCCCTCATCAGTACCCATCACCCACCCTCCCCTCCCTCCCACCCCCCCATCAACCCTAAGTTTGTTCTCAGTTTTTAAGAGTTTCTTATGATTTGCCTCCCTCCCTCTCTAACCTCTTTTTTTCTTCCTTCCCCTCCCCCATGGTCTTCTGTTAAGTATCTCAGGATCCACATTAGAGTGAAAACATATGGTATCTGTCTTTCTCTGTATGACTTATTTCACTTAGCATCACACTCTCCAGTTCCATCCACGTTGCTACAAAAGGCCATATTTCATTCTTTCTCATTGCCAAGTAGTATTCCATTGTGTATATAAACCACAATTTCTTTATCCATTCATCAGTTGATGGACATTTAGGCTCTTTCCATAATTGGGTATTGTTGAAAGTGCTGCTATAAACATTGGGGTACAAGTGCCCCTATACATAAGCACTCCTTTATCCCTTGGGTAAATTCCTAGCAATGCTACTTCTGGGTCATAGGATAGATCCATTTTGAATTTCTTTAGGAACCTCCACGCTGTTTTCCAGAGCGGCTGCACCAGTTTGCATTCCCACCAACAGTGCAAGAAGGTTCCCGTTTCTCCACATCTTTGCCAGCATCTATAGTCTCCTGTTTTGTTCATTTTATCCACTCTGACTGGAGTGAGATGGTATCTGAGTGTGGTTTTGATTTGTATTTCCCTGATGAGGTGTGACATTGAACATCTTTTCATGTGCCTGTGGGCCTTCTGGATGTCTTCTTCAGAGAAGTGTCTACTCATGTTTTCTGCCCATTTCTTCACTGGGTTATTTGTTTTTCGGGTGTGGAGTTTGGTGAGTTCTTTATAGATTTTGGATACTAGCCCTTTGTCCAATATGTCATTTGCAAATATTGTTTCCCATTCCATTGGTTGCCTTTTAGTTTTCTTGACTGTTTCCTTGGCAATGCAGAAGCTTTTTGTCTTCATAATTTTTGCTTTTAATTACTTCCCTTGCCTTTGGAGATGTGTCAAGTATGAAATTGCTGCGGCAGAGGCCGGAGAGGTTTTTTCCTGCTATCTCCTCTAGGGTTTTGATGGTTTCCTGTCTCACATTCAGGTCCTTCATCCATTTTGAGTTTATTTTTGTGAATGGTATAAGAAAGTGGTCTAGTTTCCTCCTTCTGCATGTTGCTGTCCAGTCCTCCCGGTACTATTTGTTAAAAACACTGTCTTTTTTCCATTGGATATTCTTTCCTGCTTTGACAAAAATTAGTTGGCCATACTTTTGTGGATCTAATTCTGGGGTTTCTATTCTATTCCATTCTATGTGTCTGTTTTTGTGCCAATCCCATGTTGTCTTGATGATTACAGCTTTGTAGTAGAGGCTAAAGTCTGGGATTGTGATGCCTCCTGCTTTGGTGGTCTTCTTCCAAATTACTTTGGCTATTCGGGGCCTTTTGTGACTTCCATACAAATTTTAGGATTGTTTGTTCTAGCTTCGAGAAGAATGCTGGTGCAAATTTGGGATTGCATTGAATGTATAGATAGCTTTGGGTAGTATTGACATTTTAACAATATTTATTCTTCCAATCCATGAGCACGGAATGTCTTTCCATTTCTTTGTGTTTTCTTCAATTTCCTTCTATAGTTTACAGCACACAAATCTTTTACATCTTTTTTTCTAGGTTTATTCCTAGGTATTTTATGATTCTTGGTGAAATTGTGAATGGGATCAGTTTCTTTAATTGTCTTTCTGTTGCTTCATTATTAGTGTATAAGAATGCAACTGATTTCTGTGCATTGATTTTGTATCCTGGGACTTTGCAGAACTCATGTATCAGTTCTAGCAGACTTTTGGTGGAGTCTATCAGGTTTTTCATGTATAATATCATGTCATCTGCAAAAAGTGAAAGCTTGACTTCATCTTTGCCAATTTTGATGCCTTGGATTTCCTTTTGTTGTCTGATTGCTGATGCTAGCACTTCCAACACTATGTTAAACAACAGCGGTGAGAGTGGGCATCCCTGTCGTGTTCCTAATCTCAGGGGAAAGCTCTCAGTTTTTCCCCATTGAGGATGGTATTAGCTGTGGGCTTTTCATAAATGGCTTTGATGATGTTTAAGTATGTTCCTTCTATCCCGACTTTCTCTAGGGTTTTTATTAAGAAAGGATGCTGAGTTTTGTCAAATGCTTTTTCTGCAACGATTGACGGGATCATATGGTTCTTATCTTTTCTTTTATTAATGTGATGTATCACATTGATTGATTTGCGAATGTTGAACCAGCCCTGCATCCCAGGAATTAATCCCACTTGATCATGGTGAATAATTCTTTTTATATGCTGTTGAATTTGATTTGCTAGTGTCTTATTGAGAATTTTTGCATCCATATTCATCTGGGATATTGGCCTGTAGTTCTCTTTTTCGCTGGGTCTCTGTCTGGTTTAGGAATCAAAGTAATGCTGGCTTCATAGAATGAGTCTGGAAGTTTTCCTTCCCTTTCTATGTTTTGGAACAGCTTGAGAAGGATAGGTATTATCTCTGCTTTAAATGTCTGGTAGAATTCCCCTGGGAAGCCATCTGGTCCTGGACTCTTATTTGTTGGGAGATTTTTGATAACTGATTTAATTTCTTCGCTGGTTATGGGTCTGTTCAAGCTTTCTATTTCTTCCTGTTTGAGTTTTTGGGAGTGCGTGAGTACTTAGGAATTTGTCCATTTCTTCCAGGTTGTCCAGTTTGTTGGCATATACTTTTTCATAGCATTCCCTGATAATTGCTTGTATTTCTGAGGGATCGGTTGTAATAATTCCGTTTTCTTTCATGGTTTTATCTATTTGGGTCATCTCCCTTTTCTTTTTGAGAAGCCTGGCTAGAGATATCAATTTTGTTTATTTTTTCAAAAAAACAACTCTTGGTTTCATTGATCTGCTCTACAGTTTTTTTAGATTCTATATTGTTTATTTCTGCTCTGATCTTTATTATTTCTCTTCTTCTGCTGGGTTTGGGGTGTCTTTGCTGTTCTGCTTCTATTTCCTTTAGGTGTGCTGTTAGATTTTGTATTTTGGATTTTTCTCGTTTCTTGAGATTGGCCTGGATTGCAATGTATTTTCCTCTCAGGACTGCCTTCACTGCATCCCAAAGCGTTTGGATTGTTGTATTTTCATTTTCATTTGTTTCCATGTATTTTTTAATTTCTTCTCTAACTGCCTGGTTGATCCCTTCATTCTTTAGTAGGGTGATCTTAACCTCCATGCTTTTGGAGGTTTCCCAGACTTTTTCCTGTGGTTGATTTCAAGCTTCATAGCATTGTGGTCTGAAAGTGTGCATGGTGTGATCTCAATTCTTGTATACGTATGAAGGGCTGCTTTGTGACCCAGTATGTAATCTGTCTGGAGAATGTTCCATGTGCATTTGAGAAGAAAGTATATTCTGTTGCTTTGGGATGCAGAGTTTTAAATATATCTGCCAAGTCCATCTGATCCAATGTATCATTCAGGGCCCTTGTTTCTTTATTGATCTTGTGTCTAGATGATCTATCCATTGGTGTAAGTAGAGTGTTAAAGTCCCCTGCAATGACCACATTCTTATCAATAAGGTTGCTTATGTTTATGAGTAATTGTTTTATATATTGGGGGCTCCTATATTCAGCGCATAGACATTTATAATTCTTAGCTCTTCCTGATGGATAGACCCTATAGTTATTATATAATGCCCTTCTTCATCTCTTGTTACAGACTTTAATTGAAAGTCTAGTTTGTCTGATATAAGTATGGTTACTCCAGCTTTTTTTTGACTTCCAGTAGCATGATAGATAGTTCTCCATGTCCTCACTCTCAATCTGAAGGTGTCCTCAGGTCTAAAATGAGTCTCTTGTAGACAGAAAATAGATGGGTCTTGTTTTTTTATCCATTCTGATACCCTATGTCTTTTGGTTGGAGCATTTAGTCCATTTACATTCAGTGTTATTATAGAAAGATATGAGTTTAGAGTCATTGTGATGTCTGTAGGTTTCATGCTTGTAGTGATGTCTCTGGTACTTTGTCTCACAGGATCCCCCTAGGATCTCTTGTAGGGCTGGTTTAGTGGTGATGAATTCCTTCGGTTTTTGTTTGTTTGGGTAGACCTTTATCTCTCCTTCTATTCTAAATGACAGACTTGCTGGATAAAGGATTCTCAGCTGCATATTTTTTCTGTTCATCACATTGAAGATTTCCTACCATTTCTTTCTGGCCTTCCAAGTTTCAGTAGATAGATCCGTCACTAGTCTTATCAGTCTCCCTTTATATGTTAGAGCATGTTTATCCCTAGCTGCTTTCAGAATTTTCTCTTTATCCTTGTATTTTGCCAGTTTCACTATGATATGTCGTGCAGAAGGTTGATTCAAGTTATGTCTGAAGGGAGTTCTCTGTGCCTCTTGGATTTCAGTGCCTTTTTCCCTACCCATATCAGGGAAGTTTTCATCTATGATTTGTTCAAGTACACCTTCAGCCCCTTTCTCTCTCTCTTCCTTTTCTGGAATTCCTATTATACAGAATTGTTGTGCTTGGTTGCATCACTTAGTTCTCTAATTCTCTCCTCATACTCCTGGATTTTTTTATCTCTCTTTTTCTCAGCTTCCTCTTTTTCCATAATTTTATCTTCTAATTCACCTATTCTCTCCTCTGCCTCTTCAATCTGTGCTGTGGTGGCCTCCATTTTATTTTTCACCTAATTTATAGCATTTTTTAGCTCCTTATGGCTGTTTCTTAGTCTTTTGATATCTGTAGCAATAGATTCTCTGCTTTCCTCTCTACTTTTTTCAAGCCCAGCGATTAATTTATGACTATTATTCTAAATTCAAGGTTCGTTATATTGCTTAAATCGTTTTTGATCAATTTGTTAGCGCTCGCTATTTCCTGGAGTTTCTTTTGAGGAGAATTCTTCTGTTTTGTCATCTTGGGTAGTCCCTGCGGTGGCTCCCAACTGCAGGGCACTTCCCCTGTCCTGTCTGGAGTAACTTGTGTTGGTGGGCGGGCTGCAGTCAGACCCGATGTCTGCCCCCAGCCCACCGCTGGGGCCACAGTCAGACTGGTGTGTATCTTATGTTCCCCTCTCCCAGGGGCAGGACTCACTATGGAGTATTGTGGCCCCTGTCTGGGCTATTTGCATACTGCCAGGCTTGTGGTGCTGCTTTGATGGGATCTGATGTATTAGCAGGGGTGGATCTGCAAGGTGCACAGGGGCGGGAAGGGCAGGGTTACCTCACTTTCCTGTCTGTGGTCCCCTATGGGAGGGGCCCTGCAGCACCAGGAGGGAGGCAGACCCTTCGGAGGGATGGATCCCTGGAAGCACAGCTTTGGGTGTTTGTGCAGTGCAAGCAAATTCAGTGATGGGAACCGGTTCCCTTTGGGATTTTGGCTGGGTGATGGGAGAGGGAGATGGTGCTGGCCAGCACCTTTGTTCCCTGTTTCCAAGCTGAACTCTGTCTTCCAGGACTCAACACCTCTCCCTCCCAGTGTCCTCTCGCCCTCCTTCTCTATGAGCAGAGCTGTTGACTTATAACATTCCAGATGTTAAATCCCGCTGGCTGTCAGAATTCACGCAGCCTTGTCCCTCCACTTTTGCAAGTAAGACTTGGGGGCTCTGCCTTGCTGGGTGGGCTGCCCCTCCACCACCCTAGCTCCCTTCTGCCAGCCCATGTAGTGCGTACTGCCTCTCCACCCTTCCTACCCTCTTCTGTGGGCCTCTTGTCTATGCTTGGCTCTGGAGAGTCTGTTCTGCTAATCTTATGGCAGTTTTCTGGTTATTTAGGCAGATGTGGGTGGAATCCAAGTGATCAGCAGGACACGGTGGTGAGCCCAGTGTCCTCCTATGCCGCCATCTTCTCTCTAAACACATTTTGTTGAGAATTTTTATCATGAACAGATGTGCTTTGTCAAATGCTTTTTCTGCATTTATTGAAATAATCAGATGGTTTTTATCTTTTCTCTTTTTAATGTGATCTATCTTCTTAATTGATTTGCAAATCTTGAAACACACTTGCACCCTTGAAACATCTTGCATCCCTGAAATAAATCTCATTTAATTGTGGTGAATGATTTTTAAAAATGTATTGTTGGATTTTGTTTGCTACTATTTTGTTGAGGATTTTTGCACCTATGTTTATCAGACATATTGGTCTTTAGTTTTCTTTCTTTCTTTCTTTCTTTCTTTCTTTCTTTCTTTCTTTTTGTAGTGTCTTTGTCTGGTTTTGGTATCAGCATAATGTGGCCTCATAGAATGAATATAGATTACTTCTTTTATTTTCTGTTTTTTTTTTTTTTGGAATAGTTTGAGAATAAGTATTAACTCTTCATTTTTTAAAGTTTCTATTTAAATTACAGTTATTTAATATACAGTGTAATATTAGTTACAGGTACACAATACATTGATTCAACACTTCCATACATGTTTGGTAGAATTCACCTAGGAAGCCATCTGGTCCTGGACTTTTGTGTGCTGGGAATTTTTTGATAAGTGACTCAACTTCATTGCTAAGAATTGTTTTTTTAAAATTTTCTATTTCTTCCCGATTCAGTTGTGGAGGTTATATGTTTCTAGGAATTTATCCATTTCTTCTAAGTTGTTCAATTTATTGGCATATAGTTTTTCACAATAGTCTTTTATAATTCTTTGTATTTTTTGGTGTTGGTTGTTTTTTCTCCTCTTTCATATCTGATTTTATTTATTTATTTCTTTGAGTCCCCCTACTTCTCCTCTCTCATTTTTTTGATGAGTCTGGCTAAAAGTCTATCAATTTTGTTTATTTTTTTTCAAATAAAAGTTGCCTTTTAGTTTTGTTAATTGTTTCCTTCACTGTGCAGAAGATTTTTATTTTGATGAAGTCCCAAAAGTTCACTTTTGCTTTTGTTTTCTTGCCTTAGGAGACATAATTAGTAAGATGTTGCTCTGGGAGTGTCTGGGTGGCTCAGTTGATTAAGGGTTTGGCTTCAGCTCAGGTTATGATCTCGCAGTTCATGAGTTTGAACCCCGCATTGGTCTCTGTGCTAACAGCTCAGAGCCTGGACCCTGTTTCAGATTCTGTCTCCCTCTCTCTCTGCCCCTCCTCTGCTCATGCTCTGTCCCTCCCTGTCATAAAAATAAATAAACATTAAAAAAAAGAAGCTGCTCTGGCCAATGTCAAAGGGGTTACTGCCTACATTCTCCTCTAGGATTTTAAGGGTTTCATGCCTCAGATTTAAGTCTTTCATCCATTTTGAATTTATTTTGTGTATGGTGTAAGAAAATGATCCAGTTTTATTCTTTTGTATGTTGCTGTCTATTTTTCCCTACACCATTTCTTACAATATGGTATTGGCACAAAAATAGACACACAGATCAAGAGAGCAGGATAGGAAACCCAGAAATGAACCCATAACTATATGGTCAATTAATCTTCAACAAGGCAGAAAAAAATAACCAATGGGAAAAAGACAGAATGAGAAATTATTTTAGGGATTAACATACCTTTTAATATGTTTTTAAATATTTTTAAGGTTTGAAGTCTTTAAAGTTTGTAATTCCTAGTAAGAAAACTATATGAATGAATAACCTAATGGCAAACCACTGTAAAATGTTTCAGTTGCACGTGGGGCAGAGATTATCTTCACAGCACCCCAGATTTCTCTATGAGAAGCTCAGAGGTACACTAGTTTGTATTATTGCAATATCCATTAAGTGATCTAAGTTGCTTTTCCTTTAGCAAGGACTTTATTTTTCAGGCCATTATTCTTGACTTCCAAATTTGGCTGACAATTTACTGACGAAATTCACAACCTTTGGGTTGCTCTGATATTTTGACATATTTGCCGGGTTCTAGGCCACATCCTAGAAGGACACCATAACTTCTGGATCCTGTATAACTGCAAGAACCTCTGGATCACTAAGAATTTCATTGAGCCCAGGTATTCTTGTCATTCCAGGCATTCCTCTAGAAAAATTATCAGGCATTCCCCCAGGAAAGCCACTTGAGAAAGAACCCTATGGAGCTCTTGATTATTCTCTGGTTTCTCCCTCCCTCTGGGCTCTCTTATGTTCTTCCCAAGCCTTCTTAATGCTTTCTATTTTTGATCTCCCTCTCTTCACATTTTCGCTCATACTTCCTCTGATGTTCAGCAATTTTCTGGGTCCTTGGTTGAATTTTTTCAGCATCACACCAGCATCCTCATCATAATCCAGTTTACAAGCAAGGGCAAAATCGGTGCTTCTTCTTCTGAATGGCCCAGAAGTCTGTGTGCTTTCTGCCACAGACTTATGAGCATGAACTGAATCAGGATTTATTTCAATAGTTCTGTTACAGCCTTGGATGGCAGCATTTGGCTTCTGTAATTTGAGGAAGACACTGTCTCATTTGGCATGCAGAATGGCCAAGTGAGAATTCAGCTTGATGGCATCTATGAACAAGTCAATGGCTTTATATAGTTCACCATCATTTAGGGCATTGATAGCTGTAACTTTTTTTTTTTTTTTATCATTTGCCTGATCCATCATTTCCTCATTTGTCTCTACATTTTCATCTTCCATTTCCTCAGGGGCATCAGTATCTGGTTCAATCACGACTTCATTGTCAATTTCTATATCACTTTCTTAATTTGATGGTTCATTTCTCTTTATGTTTTCCTCTGTCTTCTGATTTACTTTTATGAGTAGCAGGTGGTATTTTACCTCCCATGCTCTCCACCCATTACCCCAGGAAGCACACTTCCTTGGTGTGCAGGATGCTTGGATCCTACTTACACAGTTGCATGAAGGCCCAAAGGTCACTCACATTGTAGGGGTCCATGGTCCAGAGGCTGTGGCAGATGGCAGGTACAGCTAAGGTTGCAACCTGATTACAGGCATGATTACTAGCTCAGCATGACTGTGTGGAAGGGCCAGAATGAGAATTTTTAAAAAAATCTTACAATTGCACCCAAAAGAATAAAATACTTAGAAATAAATATAACCAAGTAAGTGAAAGACCTATACTCTGAAAAGCATAAAACACTTATGAATGAAATTGAAGATGGTACAAATGAAAAGACATTCTCTGTTCATTAAGTGGAAAAATTAATATTGTCAAATGTCCATATTACTCATAGCAATCTATAAATTCAATGCACTTTCTATCAAAATGCAAACAGTATTTTTCTCAAAACTAGAACAAATAATACCAAAATTTTTATGAAATTAGAAAAGACCTCGAATAGCCAAAGCAATTATGAGAAAGAAGAACAAAGCCAGAGGTATCACAATTCCAGATTTAAAGATATACTACAAAGCTGTAGTAATCAAAACAGTATGGTACTTGTACAAAAATAGACATATAGATCAATGGAACAGTATAACAAAAAGCTCAGAAATAAACCCATATTTACGTGGTCAATTATTCCATGACAAAGATGTCAAGACTAAACCTAGTAGTGGAAGTTCTTTCTGCTGTTTTAATCATTATACCTTACATGCCACAAATTAGATAAATAGAAGAAATAGATTAAGTCTTAGAAATGCATAACTGACCAAAATGAATCATGAGGAAATAGGAAATATTAACAGATCATTGATAAGTAAGGAAATTGAATCAGTAATTAAAAACCTCCCAACATAAAAAAGCCAGGATTAAATGATTTTACTGGTGAATTCAACTAAACATTTAAAGAATTAATACCAATATTTCTCAAACTTTTCTAAAAAAATTGAATTGGAGAGAACACTCCCAAACTCATTTTACAAGGCCAGCATTACCCTAATACCAGAGCCAGATCAAAACATAAGAAAAGAAAACTACAGACCAACATCCCTGATGAATACAGATGTCAAAATTCTAAAAAAAAAAAATAGTAGCAAACTGAATTTAACATTATATTAAAATTATCATACACTATGATCAACTGTAATTTATCCTTGGAATACAGAAAAGACATTAGACACAATACAACATCTTTTCATAATAAAAACCCTCAACAGAGGTACCTGGGGTGGCTCAGTCTGTTAAGCCCTTGACTCTTGATTCTGATTCAGGTCATGATCTCACAGTCATGAGATAGAGCCCAGCATCAGGCTCTGCACTGACAGCATGGAGCCTGCTTGGGATTCCTTCTTTCTCCTTCTTTCTGCTTCCCCACCCCCCCTCTCTCTCTCTCTCTCTCTCTCTCTCTCTCTTTCAAAATAAATAAACATTAAAAAAATAAAATAAAATGAAAACCTTCAACAAAGTGAGTATAAAGGGAAGATATCTCAATATAACAAAGGTCACATATAAAAAACCCACATCTAACATCATACTTAATGGTGAAATGTTGAAGGTTTTCCCTCTAAGATCAGGAACAAGACAGGGTGCCTACTCTTAGCATTCTTACCCAACCTAGGACTGGAAGTCCTGGCTGGATCAATTTGACAAGAAAAATAAATAAAGGTCATCCAAATCAGAAAGGAAGAAGTAGCGTTGTCCTTATTTGCATATGGTTTGATCTAATATATGGAAAATCCTAAAGACTTAGGTAAAAAAGTGTTGAAACTAATCAGCAAATTCAGCAGTTTTAAGATATAAAATCATAATACAGAGACAAATTGTGTTTCTGTACACCAACAACGAAATATTTGAAAAAGAAAGAATGATTTCATTTATAATAGCATTAAAATAATAAAATATTTAAAAATAAATTTAACCTAGGAAGTGAAAAGATCTGCACATTGGAAACAACAAGACTGTTGAAAGAAATTGAAGGTGACACAAACAAATGGAAAGATTTGTCATGTTCATGAATCAGAAAAATGAATATTGTTAAAATGTCCATACAACCCAATGTAATCTATAGATTGCAATCCCTTTCGAAATTCCAATGACATTTTTGGTATAAACTAAATATAAACCACAAAAAGAACTGGAGAGAATAAGCACATGCAGACTAAACAACATGATACTAAACAAAAAATGGGTCAATGAAACAATCGAAGGAGAAATTAAAAAATACATGGAGACAAATGAAAATGAAAACCAAAGGTCTCAAATCTTTGGGACACAGCAAAAGTAGTTCTAAAAGGGAAATCTTTAGTGATGCAGGCCTACCTCAAGAAAAACAAAAGAATCAATGAATGAATAAGTCATGGGAATAAAAGGTACAGCATAGGGAATATAGTCAATGGTATTGTTATAGCATTGTGTGGTGACAGATGGTAGCTAAGTGGTGAACTTATCATAATGTATAAACTTGTTGAATCACTATGCTGTACACCTGAAACTAATATAACATTGTGTGTCAACTATTCTCAAATAAAAAAACAAATTAATTGGGCTCTTTCAGGAGAGGATAGAGGGTAACACTCTATGATATATCCACCATCTGCAGCTACTGACAGGATTCACAATTTAACAATGCAAATAGCCTCTGCATCAGAAATATACAGCCTACTGGAAGCTCAATTTTACATGGTTACATCAGAGAACCAGTCTTTCTCCTTTGGCAGTGACTTAGACAGTTGAGGCAGCATCTGTATCTGTGATATTTTCCTCATTTGTGGGATCACAGAGGGGTTTCTTAAATCTGCAACAGTCCCGGAGTCTCAGTCCTGTTCATGGATTCTGTGCCTGATTTCGGTTCAGGACGGCTCCTACTGAGGCTATAAGAGCCCAAAGCAGGGACATCAGGTTTCAGCATAGAGTCAGGTCAGGGAATTAGGATCTGTGAATATAGGGTTCCAAAGAAGCCAGGGTATTTTCTTTGGTAGCAGCAAGGCAAGAAGCTTCAAAAATAGACAGCCCTACTTCAAATTCAAGTAATAAGCAAAGCTGTTGTAGAACCCATTTATCTTTTCGGTCATAGAATCCAATTGACCCACTTAAAAAATGTGGCTGGCATCTGGCTGGCAAATCATCAGCATCTATGATTCAGATATCTGATTTCTCAAGAACTCATTAGCAATTAAAAACTGCCTTTGAAAAATCCCCAAATTGTATCTTCCTGGGACTTGTCCTTCCTCTTCTTATCTCCCTTTTTCCAGAGGCCATAATAAAACAAAAATAAAACAAAAACACATTAGTTATGATTACTTATTTCCTTTCAGGCTGATAAAGCCTACTCTTGACCTTCCCTTAGGCATGTCTCCCTGTTGTTGGATTAATTGAATTTTTAAAAAATGGACTGATATTCTGAGTCTACTTCAGTCACCTTTCTCCTGCTTCACACACTTTAGTAAACCAGTGTAATTATTCAGCGCAGCTGCCCCCAAGAAGTGACTGATATTTTTAAAAAAAAATTTTTTTTTACATTTATTTATTTTTGAGAGACAGAACACAAGTGGGGGAGGGGCAGAGAGAGAATGAGACACAGAATCCGAAGCAGGCTCCAGGCACTGAGCTGTCAGCTCAGGGCCCGATGCAGGGCTCGGACCCACAAACCGTGAGATCATGACCCGAGCTGAAGTCTATCACTTAATCGACTGAGCCACCCAGGGGACCCAGGGATTGATATTTCAAAGTCAAAGAGTTTGAATTCCAATTCACTTAACAGAGACAAAGTAAGAAAATTGTAACCCATTAACATGATTTTTTAGCATCCTGGTGATAAATTATGAAAATACAACTATATAACATATTAAATCAACTTTCTCATCTATGGAGCTACAATAGCCACAAGACACAAAGATGTTTTAGAATACTATTTTTTGTCTCATTGAAATTTTACTCAGATCCCTAGCTGTAGATTTAGGATTTGCAGTTACCAATTACAGTAGTCAGGTGAGATCTTGGTTGGAATGCTGGGAGAGGCTGCTGCAGCAGCAGTAGACAAGTTGAAGAAAAAGCTGGAGTACTTTTCCCCCTTCTTTGTCTCTAGTTTATCTAGTTAGTTTTCTCCAGGCCAGGGAACTGATTTAATTTTTCCTTCCCACCTGGAGAAGAGAACAATTCAAACTTTTAACATTTTCTGCCCATCCAAAGCTCACCTTTGGGAACACATAGGACCTGTCTCCTCCTGCTTGGAAGAGAAAAAAAAATCAGAGCCATGGCTTGGTTTTGTCTTTTTTCCCTTTCACATTACCCAGCATGGCAAAAGCAGTCAAGGGTCCAGTAAATCAACTCCTCAAATTCGATAACATTAACAACAGCTCAGATGCTGTTTCATATCATCAGTTCATCCATAGTTATCCAGACACAATCTTCACCTATCTTTTACTCAATGTCTTTGCCATATTTTAGTGAGTCAAGGTCTTACTAGCAAATCCCACTATTGTCATCATTGCTATATTGCCAATGCACTGTCAGGGATCTCCAAGACCATCCTCCTACACTACCAGTTTTGGTGATTCATTAGGAGAACTCAGGATTCAGCATATAGTTATACTCATGGCTAAGATTTATTATAGTAAAAGATAAAAATAAGCAAACAGAAGGGGACCCTGAGTGGCTCAGTTGGTTAAGCATCTGACTTCAGCTTAGGTCATTATCTCAAAGTTTGTGAGTTCGAGCCCCGCAACGGGCTCTATGCTGACAGAGCCTGGAGCCTACTTAAGATTCTATGTCTCCCTCTCTCTCTCTGCCCCTCCCCTGCTCACACTCTGTCTCTCTTTCTCTCAAAATAAATAAAGTTAAAAAACAACAAACATTTAAAAATAAACAAAGGGAAGACATATGAAGCAATGTGTGGATGAAAGCAGCCGGAACTTCACACAATTCATGACTCTAGCAAAATAATTGTGGCAACAAATGTAACGTGTGTGTACCAGGAAATCTCATTAGAGACTCAATGCCCATGGTTTTTATTGGGAGATGGTCAAGTAGACAGCCTCTTCCTAACATGTACCAAGATTCAAAATCCTGGAAGAAATGCAGATGTTCAACATAACATAAATTGTTTGTAGAAACAATTTAAGCATAGTAAACAATCTTTAATAATTAAAGAATAGTAGGGACTCTCCATAAGTACAAGTTACAAGATCCCAGGGCCCAACTTGCAATAAGGCCTTCCTTTTCTTCTTTCCTTTTTAAAATTTGAGTATAGTTGATGCACAATGTTACATTAGTTTCAGGTGTACACCTTAGTGATTTGACAGTTTATATGTTATACTCTGCTCACAAGTGTAGCTACCATTTGTCACCATACAAAGCTACTAAAATATCATTATTCCTTATGCTGTGACTTTTATTCCCATAACTTATTCATCCCATAACTGGAAGACTATATCTCCCATTCCTCTTCACCCCTTTTGTGCATCCCCCAGTTTCTTCCCCTCTGGCAACTATTAGTTTGTTCCCTGTATTTATAAGTCTGATTCTGCTTGCTTTTCATTTGCTTATTCATTTTTTTATATCCCACTTATGAGTGGACTCATATGCTTTTTGGTTTTCTCAGTCTGATTTATTTCACTTAGCATTATACCCTCTAGGTCCATCCATGTTGTCACAAATGGAAAGATCTAACTTTTTATGGCTGAGTAACAAGTCAAGAATGGATATTGTAAGCTGTATGATAGCTGGTGAAAATAGTAAGACTATGGATAGCTAGCAACTTCATAGAGAAAAGAAGAATAACAAAAAATATTGGAATAACTTTTATAAAGACAAAAAGGGCAACAAGAATTATGAGTCAAAAAGTAAGATGTTCATTACTATTGTACTCTATGATACTGTGAGATTGTCTTTATTTTTGCTTATTCCACATAATAAAAAAATAGTTTTGGGAGCAGCTGGGTGGCTCAGTTGGTTGACCGTATGGGTCTTGATTTTGGCTCAGGTCATGATCCCAGCTCAGGTCATGATCTCAAGGTTTGTGGGTCTGAATTCCCAGTCGGGCTCTGCTGCTGACAGCAAAATGTCTGCTTAGGATTCTCTGTCTCTCTCTCTTTCTGCCCCTCCCCTGCTCATGCATGCTCTTTCTCTGTTTCTGTCTGTCTCGCAAAAATAAATAAATAAATACATAAATAAATAAACCAACAAACACAAACATTAAAGAATAGTTTTAAATGGGTCAGAGTTTAAATTATAATTTTGTACTAAATAAAATACATACATAAATAGATGAATGCACTTCCACCCCTGTTCTTGGAATATGCATTCCACTTGCCTTTCCTGTTCTCAGAAATCACCTCAAAGTTATCTCCTTTAGAGAGAAATGTGGTATTGAGACTATTTGGATGATGTACATGACTAAATGCAGTAAAGGCCTCTGTATAAGCTTTAAGATATGCTCAGCCTGTGTGGAAATCTACTTGTCTTTAGGCATCTAAGGCAAGACTTTTAAGTAAGTCCCCTTGCATCTTTATTTTTAGTTTTTGAAAACTTTTAAAGTTTATTTATTTGTTTTGAGAGAGAGAGATAGTGTGCAAGCAGGGGAGAGGCAGATAGAGAAGTAGAGAGAATCTCAGGCATGCTCCACGCTGTCAGTGTGGAAGCTGAGTTGGGGTTTGAACTCACAATGAGGTTATGACCTGAGCCAAAGTCAAGAGCTGGACGCTTAACCGAGTGAGCCACTCAGGTGCCCCAAGTCCCCTTGCTTCTTAAACTGCCACCTATCAATCTAAGTGGTCTGCCTCTTTCTTAAGTTTCTTCTCACTATAGGGGGTACAGTTTTAGATTACACTCCAGAAGCTCTTTAGATTAGCAATGAACACATTGATGACAGAATGCACATTTGGTTAAAGTATACTAGTAACATATAACAAAATTGATCATGAGTAAGCCTTAACAGATTTCAAAGGAAATAAAAGTCTGACAAGAAGGAAGTTAAGGTAGAATACAATATTATACAGAACTGGAAAATCTCTGAGGATTAGGGAATTATAAGGACTTTTTCTTGTTATCTTCTGGGTTTTTTTTTGTTTTTAATTTAGATTTTATTTTATTAACATACAGTGCAATATTAGTTTCAGGAGTAGAATTCAGTGATTCATATCTTACATACAACACCCAGTGCTCATCACAACAAGTGCCCTCTTTAATACACATCACCCATCTAGCCCATGTCCCACCCACTTCCCTCCAACAACCCTCAGTTTGTTCTCTAAGAGTCTCTTGTGGTTTGTGTGCCTCTCTCCTCTTCCCCCCCTTCCCATAAGTTCATCTGTTTTGTTTCTTAAATTCCACATATGAGTGAAATCATATGGTATTTGTCTTTCTCTTACTGATTTATATTGCTTACCAAATACATTCTAGCTCCATCCACATCATTGTAAATGGCAAGATTTCATTCTTTTTGATGGCTGAGTAATATTCCATTGAATATATTTATACATTCATCTCTTGATGGACATATGGGATCTTTCCATAGTTTGGCTATCATTGATAATGCTGCTATAAACATTGGGGTGCATGTACCCCTTTGAATCTGTATTTTTGTATCCTTTGGGTAAAAGGCTGTAGATACCCAGGCTCAGGAAAATAGCTTGCCCACCATATCAATTATTAAAGGAGACTCAATCCCACCTTTTCTCCCAAGGAAATAAACTGGGGTCTTACTCATGGGCACTGACTCCAGCCCTCTGGATGGTTATACACAGAACAGGGACAATTACTATTACCTACCTCACAGAGCTAAAAGATCATTAAAACACTGCATCAGGCCTTTCATTTAGGGAGGGACAAAGCTTATCAAATGGCCCAAAAGATGTTTACTGGGAAAATTTTGTCAAGGGAAGCTCAGCAAGTAGTATCAGCCTGTGAAGTCTGTCTTAGAAACAATCCTCTCAACCCCAAACTTGCTCTCTCAGGCAATCAAGGAACTGGAGGCTATCTAGAGACAACTGGCAAGTAGATTTCATTCATATGTCAAGGTCAAAGGGGTTTCAACATTTGTTGGTATGGGTTAATACTTTTACTAATTGGATAGAGGCCTTCCTTTGCAAGACAGAAAAGGTGCAATAAATAATACAAGTTCTGCTTTATAAAATAATACCCAGGTTCGACTTACCTAAAATTTTGCAAATTAATAATGGTAAACGGCAGTCTTGGCTCTTTCTCTGGTAGGACTCCTGGCTCTTGGAAAAGTTTTACACCTTGAAATAAAGCAAACTCTCTGCTTATACTCAACAAAACTTTAAATAACACCTCACAAGCATTAGATGCTTTAAATAAAATAAAGTTAAGGCTGTACTCTTGGAGAATAGAGCCACCACTGATTACTTACTGCTCCTCCATCACCTGGGTTATGAGAGATTCCCTGGCACATTTTGTTTCAATATAACTAATAATTCTCATAGAGTCTTAGAACTGATAGATAACATTTGGAAATAAATGGACAAATTCAGGGTCTCTCCTGGATTGTTTGACTGGTTTGTAAACTGGGTATATTATCTTAAGATGCCTCCCTCTTGGTTAGTATAATCTCTACTTTGTGTTTTTCTCTTTGTGTCTGCCAATGTTTATGCTGCCTCATGCCTGCCAGCCTTCCTATAGGACCATACCATGGGCCACTCAACTGACCTTTGGATAGACTCTAACTGCTGTACCCCCACACTGTCTCTTATCAACTAGAAGAAGCAAGAAGGGTCATCATCCACATTCCCTAATGGCAGTTAGGGACCTCTTTCCAGGGTGAAGAATGAATAGGAAAAGAGTTGACATTAAGCAGGGAGAGGTAAGGGGCCATGAAGGAGGCAGTGTGCAGCTGCAAGTGGGAGGCTAAAGAAGCAAACGGGGTTCTCCCCTTATGAAATCTTTTATGGGTGTCTTTCTCCCATTATCAAGGGCATAAGGAGGGCATCTAAATGATATATGCAATCTAACCCTAAGACAGCAAATGTGGGCTCCTGGCTCTACCCTAACCACCTTACACCACTGGGTTAGGGAGCGATTACCTGTGAGTCTGACTGCAGATGCTCACCCCTTTAAACTGGTAGATGCTGTATGGATAAAGGAATGGAATGTCCAACTCCTAAAACTCCTCTGGAGGGGCCCGTTCAGTGTCATTTTGTTCATCCCTACTACAGTAAAGGTGGCCGAGGTGGGCCCCTGGATCCACTACAGCAGAGTGAAGCCAGCATCTCTAAACTGGGAGTGCATTCTTGATCTATTGACACTGTGCAAGTTGACCATATGAAAGAAACAAAATGCAAATCCAGATCCTCTGGGAGACTGCAGCCCTGCTTTAGTCACTCCAGAAGCTGACTAATCTATGCATGAGGAATTGACAATCCAGTGGAACAAATAGACTGTCCTTATTTTCTAGATGTTTCCTTATTGTGATACACTGTCACCGCTTGTCACCTATTATTATGATTCTTGCTCTACTTTTTGCCATAGAATTGGTAGAAGCCGCCCCAGCCAGCTGGGAGTGCAGTGAGAGGTTTTTGTTAGCACTCACCTACCTTTTGTGGGTAGCATGCTTTGTTGGTATCAACATGGGGGATCAATGGCTATGGGAGGCTAGAGAATTAGATCCCTGCAAACGTTATAGTGGAACAAAATACCCCAATCCTACTATCGGGGTTTGGCTTTTCAAAACCTCAATTATTGGGAAAAACTGTCTTGCTTGGTGGGGGAGAAAATTCACTGTCTCTGTTGGGAGCTTAACATTCTTAGGCCAAATATTTTATAACTCAACCCCCCAGGAAACCCAATGGTGGGGATCCCCAGATCACCTTGAGTCAGATCCCCATACCTTGTCTAACTTCTCTCATCTCCGAGAGGCCTGGGACAATGTCAATGCAGCCATCCAGTGGTGGGCCCCAGGTGGAGTATACTGGATATGTGGAAGGACAGCCTATACAGTACTTCCCTTAGGCTGGTCAGGGTCATGTGTGCTGGAAAGTATTCGTCCATCTTTCTTCCTGCTCCCACTTGCCAGAGGGGAACATTTGGGAGTCTAAGTGTATGGGGACAGGGAGATTCAAAGGAAATGACGTGCCCTACAAATTGACAGTTGGACAGATGATGAATGGCCTCCCTAGCATATAATCCAATGTTATGGCCCTGTCACCTGGGCCTGTCCCACCCTGTCACATGGGTCCTGGGACTACCTCACTCCCATTTATATGCTAAATCATCTAATCAGGCTGCAAGCAGTTGTAGAGATTATAACCAATAAAACTGCCAGGGCTCTTAACTTACTAGCCAAGCAGCAGACCAAAATGTGCAAAGTTATCTATCAAAATCACTTGGCCTTAGATTAATTACTTGCTTTGGAGGACGGAGTTTGTGGAAAGTTTAAGCTAAGCAACCGCTGCCTACAGATAGATGATGAAGGAAAAGTCATAGAGGAGATCACAGATCAAATGAGAAAGGTTGCTCATGTCCCAGTTCACACCTGGAAAGGTTGCAAACCCAGGGAATTATTTGGAGGATGTTTTTCAACTCTCAGGGGATTCAAAACCTCATGGGCATTATCTTCTTGATTTTGGAAGCTTGCTTAATCCTACCTTGCCCAGCTCCCCTGGTTATACGGTGGTCTGTCTCCAGCTTCATTGAGGCAATGGTCAAAAGAAAAATAGCCATGCATGTGATAATGTTATAGAAATATAAACCTCTAAACCAAGATGATGCTCTTTGACCCAAAATAGGGGGGTCTGAGCATCAAAGGGGGGAATGTGGTAGAGTCCCCTCCCTAAGGAATGTGGTAAGAAAAGACCTCAAGATAAGGGAAGGTAACCTGGTTACTGCATAGATGACCTCTCTCACGACCCTGTAACATGAGACAACCCAATCAGACTGTATGTCTATATGTTACCCATATAAGGAAGACAAAGAAGTAGAAAATGCATAAAAGCTACACCATGCGGCATTTGGGGCTCAGTTTTTCGGGTACAAACACTCGGAGCCTATGCCAGCATGAATGTAGTTGCTTTCTGGAAAGAAAAGTCTCCATGTCACGACTCTCTGTGTGAGAATCCTGCTACAGGGACAGATAAAACATTTGAAGGAACAGTGTCCAAATCTTTTTCCAGATTTGAGTAAATTATAATGTCACATCCAAAAAGGTTTAAAATGCCCTAAGCACAAGTAATAAAAAGGAAATTACACCAAGGTGCATTATAATCACATTGTTCAAAACCAGTGATAAATAGGAAAACTTAAAAGTAGCCACAGGAACAAGATTTGTCAATTACAGAGAAGGGAATTCTTTTCCTTGGAAACAATGCAAGTGATTACAGTGTAGCAACATCTTTACAGTACTCAGATAAAATATCTGTCAGCCTAGACTTCTATATACTTAATAAAAATATCTTTCAAAATCAATGCAAAATGACACTTTTTCAGGAATACAAAAGCAAATAGAATTCAACATTAGCAGACTGAATTAAGAGAAAATTTAAGGGCACCTGGGTGGTTCAGTCGGTTAAGTGTCCAACTTTGGCTAAGGTCATGATCTCGCCATTCCTGAGTTCAAGCCCCGCATCGGGCTCTGTGCTGACAGCTCAGAGCCTGGAGTCTGCTTTGGATTCTGTGTCTCCCTCTCTCTCTGCCCCTCCCCTGCTCATACTCTGTCTCTCTCTCTGTCTCCAAAAAACTAAGCATTAAAAATTAAAAAAAAAATTAATGCATGTCCTTCAGTAGTAGGAAAATGATACAAAGTGGAAATATGAGCCTATATAAAATAAGAAAGAGAAATGGAAAGAATAGCTACATGGGTAAAGGTGTAAAATTTTTTCACATTTTTTAAATATTTAAAAAATATAACAGTTTATATAAAAATAATAACAGTACAGAGTTGAGTTTTTGGTATATGTAAAAGTAAAATGTATCCTAAAAATAATACAATATTTGGTAGGAGAGAAATAGAGTAGTGAGTATACCATTCTAAGGTTCCCATACTATAAGTTAAGCTGTGCAATATCACTTAAAGGTAGATTGTGATAAAATAAAGATGTATATTTCAAATCCAGAAGCAACCAAGTAAATAACAAAACCAAATTATAGCTAATAAACCAACAAAGGAAATAACGTGGAATTATAATAATTAAAAAAAAACACAGAAGAAAGGTGGGACACCTGAGTGGCTCAGTTGGTTAAGTGTCTGATTCTTGGTTTTGGCTCAAGTCTGATCTCACGGTTTGTGAGTTAGAGCCCCACATCAGGCTCTGCACTGACAGCGCAGAGTCTGCTTGGGATTATCTCTCTCCCTCTCCCTCTGCCCCTCCCAGGCTTGCTCTCTCTCTTTCTCAAAATAAATAAATAAACATTAAAAATAAAAGCACAAGAAAGGGAAAAAAAAGAAACAAAAGACAAATGGGACAAATAGAAAGCTAAGTCCCCCACCTCCTAGGAACAATCCTGCCTTACTATCTCTCTGCCACACTCAAGTCGTGGTTATCAGCTTGTGGGAAATGTGATCTAGCAAAAATGTGGAGATGGATCTCTGAATGCAACAGCTGGTGCCCTCAGACAATTACATTCCCTACAGGCAGAGTTATGAGATACACTTCCTAATGGCAGTTACACTGTTGCATCTGCCTAGATAACTCTTTCCCCCACACTGCTTAACTTCTTTCCCTTCAGTTCTGAGTTTTGTGGCACTTCCTCAGGCAAGCTCATCTGACTTCCTTAGCAGGCAAATGTTGACAAAGACACCTTTATTCCCTCTAACCTAGGTAGTGTTTACAAGTTAGTAACAAGATAATCTAAGCAAAAATGATGCCTATAATGAAAAGTACACATGGGACCTAAAAGCCATGGGTAAAAACTACACCAGGGACCAATATTTTGTTTTTCTTTGTTTCTTTGTTTTGCTTTTTGATTATCAAAGGGGAGATACTTTCCTTTTATTTCATTTATTGTATTTTATTTTCATATGATCAACTACCCTGCATGAACAAACAAGCTTCTCAATTATCAACTTTTGATGGTTGACAGATTTTCTTTTCCCTTTCTTTTCAGGTTTATTGAGGTATAATTGATATTTTAAAATTGCATATATTTATTATGTGCATCTAGAAGAGTTTCCACATAACACATATGCATGATACCATCACCATAGCCAAGGCAGTAAACATATCAATCACCTAAAAGAATTTCCTTGTGTTCTTTTGTTTTTGCTTGTATTTTCTTTGTAAGAACACTTATCATGATAACTATACCTTGACACATTTTTAAGTCCACAACATCACGTTTTAAACTATAGGTGTTTTGTTGTACAATAAGATCTGTAGATATTATTCATCTTACATAACAGAAATTTTATGCCAATTGAAAAACAATTCTCCATTTCCCCCTTCCTTAGCCTTTGGTAACCACAATTCTATCTCCACTTCTTTCTATGAGTTTGATTATGTTCATTAGCTCATATAAGTGGAATATTATATTGTTTATCTTTGTGTGATTGGCATATTTCACTTAGAATTATGGTCTCCAGGTTTGTTCATGTTGTCACTAATGGCAGGATTTCCTCTTATTTTCATGCTGGAAAATATTCCATTTTATGTGTATACCACATTTTTTTTTAATCCAAAAATCTGTTGATAGACATTTGGGTTATATCTATATCTTGGCTATTGTGAATAATACTGCAATAAACATGGGATTTCTGGTTTACCTTTGGGACTTTGATTTCAATTGTTTTGAAAATATACTAGAAGTGGGTTTGATATATTAGTTCTGTATTTAATTTTTGTGGGAACTCCCCACTATTTTCCATGGTGACCACACCATTCTATATTCCAACCAAAAGTGTGTCCAGGCTCCAATATCTACATATCCTCACTTGTTAACCATTTGCTATTTTTGGAAAAGACATCCAAACAGGTGTGAGGTGACATCTCATTGTGGTTTTGATCTGCAATTTTCTGATCATTAGTAGTGTTGAACATTTTTTCTTATACTTGGTGGACATTTGCATGGTTTTTTTTTTTTTGGAAAAATGTCTATTTAGATCGCTTGCACATTTTTTTTTCATTGGGATATTTGGTTTTCTGCTATTGAGTTGTAGGAGATTCCTACACAATTTAGTTATTAACCCTTATCAGATAGATGGTTTGCCAATATTTTCTTCCATTCTGTTATGACGCTTTTTACTATGTTTATTGTTTCCTTTGCTGTACGTAAGCTTCTATGTAGTCCCACTTGTCTATTTTTTATTTTGCTGCCTATCTTTTGGTGTCAAATCCAAGAAATAATTGCCAGAACCATGTCAAGAAATTTTCTTCCTACGTTTTCTTTGAGGAGTTTTCCAGTTTCACAACTTAAAATGTTTAAATCTCTAAACTTAACCAATTAAAATAAATTTTAAGTTTATTTTTATGTATGGTATAAGATAGGGATCTAATTTCCTTCTTTTGCATGTGGATGCCCAGTTTTACCAGCACTGTTTCTTGAAGAGACTCTCCTTTTCCCAAATGAGTTCTTGCACCCTTGTTGAAGACCAGTTGTTCACATATGCTTGGATAATCTCAGGGCTCTCAATTCTGTTTCATTGGTTTTTGCCTGCTTTTATGCATCACTATACTGTTTAGATTACTATAACTTT
This sequence comes from Panthera pardus, assembly GCF_024362965.1. NCBI lineage: Eukaryota > Metazoa > Chordata > Mammalia > Carnivora > Felidae > Panthera > Panthera pardus. Next base: position 80,595,659 of record NW_026526843.1, read on the forward strand.
GTAAAGTACTTTGTAATATGTTTTGTAACATACTGTAATGTCTCCAGCTTTGTTCTTTCACAAGACTCTATGTAGGGTCTCCTGTACTTCCATATGAATCTAGGGATCTCTACTTCTGTAAAAAAAAATGGTATTGGGATTTTGATAAGGATTGCATTCAATGTATAAATGGCTTTGTGCTATAGGGACATTTTAACTGTTACAGCAAATACTCAGCACCCAGGAAGGGACAAGAGACACGCATTCTGGGAATCAGAAAAGTCTTTATTTTGCAACGGTGCTGGCCCAGCAGACTCAGCTCCAAAGGCTGAACATCTGGATGGGGTTTTAGTGCTCTTTTATACATATGTGCTTCCGGGATGGGCGGGGCTAGTATAGTCAAGCTTCTGGTTCCTGGCTGCAGGCTGATACAAGAGGCAAGCAAGATTGCAGAAGCCAAAAACACGCAAGGGTAGTATCTGGCCTCGGACATCTGGCTGTCCCTTTTTATCTGCTTTTTTTTTTTTTTTTTTTTTTTTTTTTTTTTTTTTTTACCAGCTTTCCTTCTCATTCCCCCCTCTTGATTTTCAAGCTGCTTTAGTAGACCTAGAGAAAATCAGTTTGTGGGGGCAGGGAACCCTTTGCTGCCATGGGAGGAGGGGCAAAGACCATTCTGGCTTCTTCCTGCTGGACAGAGACATGGAAGAGAGAAATGTGACAGCTAGGTTCTTCGCCATCCTAAGGAGCATAGCAACAACTAGAATGGTCCAACTGGAGCATCATAAGGAGTTTTATAGCTTCTAGGTGAGAGGAGACAAATTTGGTTAGCATATCAAGAATACAAGGACCAAACAGGAGGACTATGAAAAGCATTAGGAGAGGACCAGCTAAAGGGAGGAGCCAGGATACCCAATTACATATGTTGCTCCAAGAGTTGAATGAGTCTGCTAATTCTTGCCTCTGTTCGTTGATCCGTTCCTTTAGTTGTTGGGCCATATCTCTAACTACCCCTGATTGGTTAACATAGAAGCAGCATTCCTCATTTAGGAAGAGACATATTCCCCCCTTCTCAGCAGTTAACAGGTCTAACCCTCTTCTATTTTGCAATACTACTGCTGCTAAAGAGTCTACCTGGTCTTGTAGGGTTACTAGGGAGTTTGCAACTTGTTCTATGTCATCTGTCAGATCTTGAGATAGTTTTTGGTAAAAGGAAATAGATGAGGCTACTCCCCCAACTCCAGTACTTACTCTGGCAGTGATTACCAACCCAATTGGTAGAGGTATAGCTTGGATAGCTCGTTTAGACCAGTTATGTGCAGCCAAGGGAACTTTAAGAGATTGGTTGTTGGGAAGAATATTTATTTGGGGGGTTAGAAATGCAAAGGTGAAAATTCTCTTTCAGTTAGCAGGCAGGCACAAATAAGCATCAGTTCCACAAACAACGAAGATTCCTGCAGGTGGAAGGCACAAGGGTGACTCTTGGTTTCTACCCGTTTGATTGTATATCTCAGTTTGATTAGGTTGGTTAGTTAAGTTACCTTTGGGGGTTGCTCCCTGCTGGTCTTTAAAACATAAGGAGGACTTCCCTATTAATTTTATATCAGTAACCACAGGCCCTATTGTGACAGTTGTGTTATCTGTTGATATGTTGTTGGGGATAGCCATATTGGTTATATTATCTGGGACTAGGGTGGCCTCATAATATAAGGGGATTAGAGAGAGACAAAGCCAACAGTCCTTGGCTAACTTAGGGTTAGAGGAGTTGAAAAGGCAATGGGTTGAATTTAGAATCTGGTATAAGTGGGAGTTAAAGTCATAAGGCCCATTGTATCTGATTTTTGGAAGTTTGGTTCTTCTGGGCAGACTTCCAGAAGTCTGCTTTATGGAATTTTGTGCCTCCTCTTGGGTTGCTCCTTACAGGCTTGGTCTTGGACTCATCCTCCATCAGACAATCCAGAGTGGGTTTGTTGTGCCCAGCAGGCATATTTGTCTGGGGTTCCATGACGCGATGTTCCCCGCTAAAGTTGTCTTGTTTTAATTCTTCCTTGCCAATAAGTTTTTCCATCCTTGGAACAGAGTAGGGTGGATTGATAACATTTTGCATGTCGATATGTATATGTGGTGAAGGCCTGGTGTGTAGTTCCCTGTCATGAGAGTTGTTTTAGGTGATTCAGGGCAGGGGAAAGGGAGGAGCTCATGTGACAGGTCTTGAAACATACATCGTTACATTGAGGAGGGGCATTACTTCTTGTGAGAAAACTCAACATCAATTGTAGGAGAAATTTCATTTTGTTAGGGTAGATTCCTGACAATTTCTTATTTCAGGTTGGGGACAGCAATCATGCAAGGAGTATAAGGAGGCAAATGGCTAACAGGAAGGTGTAAGTAAGGAGGCAAGGTTTAATGCCGGGATTCATCCAGCTGGGGTAGGAGACTGTTACGAAGGCAGAGAACAAACATGCACAGAAGGACATCAATCACAACTCAGATTATATACATCTAAGGAGAATAAGGCATCCTGACACTAATAAGCAGAGGAAGACTAATAAGGGTTTGTGACTGAGGTGCCAGTCTGTGGGAGTAACTTGGGTAAGCCTTATAGCAAAGAGTATAGCAACAAATATGGAAAGAGAAATTGGTAGGGGATAACAATGAAATTTGAGAAAGAATGATTTGTTATAGTTCATTTAAATTGCTTGGTGATTTCCTCAAGCTACTAGTTACAGAGAGTTCTCAGGTGTTGGCTGCAGGCCACTTATCATCTGCTATCTTCTTAAGGATGATCTGTAAAGGATTATTCTGGTCAGCAGTCACTTTCCATTCCAAGTGGTTGTCAGGTGAGAGGTGGGCTGCCTTTACTCGAGAATGGTGGATCCAGACGGTTAGTCCTGCAACCTTGAGAGCTGAGGGCGTGGTTAGTACAACTAAATAGCGTCCCTTCCACATAGGTTTGAGTGGTTCTGTTTTTCCAGTCTTTTTAAAAATTATTTATTTTTGAGACAGAGGGAGACAGAACATGAGGGGGGAGGGACAGAGAGAGAGGGAGACACAGAATCCAAAGCCGGCTCCAGGCTGTGAGCTATCAGCACAGAGCCCAACGCAGGGCTCAAACTCACGGACCATGAGATCATGACCTGAGCCGAAGTCAGATGCTTAACCAACTGAGCCATCCCGGAGTCCACCCTTTTCCAATCTTTACTCCAAACCTAATCCCCAGGTTTGTGAGGGTGTACAGTTATTCCTAGAGAAATAGGTATCCTGTCATTTACCCACCTATGTATCTCAAATATGGTTTTTCCTAATCCTTGTACTTGTTTTTGTATTTCTAAATTCCCTAGCTCTGTAAAGTCCCACTTGAATTTGACTAGTGGAGGGGCCTTCTGTATAGGATCTTGAATGTGGAGAATCCTATTTTTGCCCGAGGTGTACAGCATATTCAGAGAAAAGCTAGGGGTAGTATATTTGGCCAGGACAAGTTAGTTTCCTGACGTAGTTTTGCCATGGCTGATTTAAGGGTCCAGTTCATACGTTCCACTTTCCCTGAACTTTGGGGCCAGTAGACTGTGTGTAAGTTCCATTGGATACCTAGGGTTTTGGCTACTTGTTCACCACCTCGGCCACAAAAGCCAGGCCATTGTCTGAGCCTGTAGTTAATGGCATTCCATATCTGGGAATGATATCCCTTAGAAAGGCCTTGGTTACTTCTTTTGCCTTCTCATGCCTTATTTTGCATGTGGGTAGGTCTCAACCCACCCTGAAAATGTGCAGATGAATACCAAAAGAAATTTGTATCCTCCATTGGGTCTTATTTCAGTAAAGTCCACCTCCAAATCCTCGAAGGGTGCCTGTCCACAGCGTTGGATACCTATGGGCCCAGTGGGAGCTTGCTTGGCATTATTTTGAGCACAGAGGAGGCAGCATTGAGAGACGGAGGCACAGAAAGATGGATGTCAAGCAATTAGATAGTAAAGCCTCAATAAGTTTTCCAGGGTGGTTTTTCCTAAGTAGGTGAGCTCCTGCTGTTGAAGAACCACCTGGTGGGCTAGCTGCTGTGGTATATAGACTCTTTGGTCTGGAAGTACCCACCATCCTTCTATTGTCTGGCTTCCTTTTTCCTGTTGTGTACATTTTGTTTCTTGGATTGTGTACCTTGGGGAGGTTGATAGTTCTGGGGCCAGCATGATTTTTGAGGGTGTTGTCTGTTTTCCTGATGCTTGTTTAGCTGTGGTGTCAGCCCTTCTGACACTGAGTCTTTTCTTTCCTTTTCTTTTAATTTTATTTTTTAAAATTTACATCCAAATTAGTTAGCATATAGTGCAAAAATGATTTCAGGAGTAGATTCCTTAGTGCCCCTTACAAATTTAGCCCATCCACCCTCCCACACCCCTCCAGCAACCCTCAGTTTGTTCTCCATATTTATGAGCCTCTTCTGTTTTGTCCCCCTCCCTGTTTTTATATTATTTTTGTTTCCCTTCCCTTATGTTCATCTGTTTTGTCTCTTAAAGTCCTCATATGAGTGAAGTCATATGATTTTTGTCTTTCTCTGACTGACTAATTTCACTTAGCATAATACCCTCCAGTTCCATCCACGTAGTTGCAAATGGCAAGATTTCATTCTTTTTGATTGCCAAGTAATACTATATATATATATATATATATATATATATATATATATATATATACATACCACATCTTCTTTACCCATTCATCCATCGATGGACATTTGGGCTCTTTCCATACTTTGGCTATTGTTGATAGTGCTGCTATAAACATGGGGGTGCATGTGTCCCTTTGAAACAGCACATCTCTATCCCGTGGATAAATGCCTAGTAGTGCAATTGCTGGGTTGTAGTGTAGTTCTATTTTTAGTTTTTTTGAGGAACCTCCACGCTGTTTTCCAGAATGGCTACACCAGCTTGCATTCCCACCAACAATGCAAAAGAGATCCTCTTTCTCCCCATCCTCGCCAACATCTGTTGTTGCCTGAGTTGTTAATATTAGCCATTCTGACAGGTGTAAGGTGGTATCTCATTGTGGTTTTGATTTGTATTTCCCTAATGATGAGTGATGTTGAGCATTGTTTCATGTGTCGGTTGGCCATCTGGATGTCTTCTTTGGAGAAGTGTCTATTCGTGTCTTTTGCCCATTTCTTCACTGGATTCTTTGTTTTCTGGGTGTTGAGTTTGAGAAGTTCTTTATAGATTTTGGATACTAACGCTTTATCTGATATGTCATTTGCAAATATCTTCTCCCATTCTGTAGGTTGCCTTTTAGTTTTGCTGATTGTTTCCTTCACTGTGTAGAAGCTTTTTATTTTGATGAGGTCCCAGTAGTTCATTTTTGCTTTTGTTTCCCTTGCTTCCAGAGACGTGTTGAGTTAAGTTGCCGCAGGCAAGATCAAAGAGGTTTTTGCCTGCTTTCTCCTTGAGGATTTTGATGGCTTCCTGTCCTAATTGAGGTCTTTCATCCATTTTGAGTTCATTTTTGTGTATGGTGTAAGAAAGTGGTCCAGGTTCATTCTTCTGCATGTCGCTGTCCAGTTTTCCCAGCACCACTTGCTGAAGAGACTGTCTTTATTCCATTGGATATTCTTTCCTGCTTTGTCAAAGATTAGTTGGCCATACGTTTGTCGGTCCATTTCTGGGTTCTCTATTCTGTTCCATTGATCTGAGAGCCCGTTCTTGTGCCAATACCATACTGTCTTGATGGTTACAGCTTTGTAGTATAGTTTGAAGTCTGGGATTGTGATGCCTCCCGCTTTGGTTTTCTTTATCAAGATCGCTTTGGCTATTCGGGGTCTTTTCTGGTTCCATACAAATTTTAGGATTATTTGTTCTAGCTCTGTGAAGAATGCTGGTGTTATTTTGATAGGGATTGTATTGAATATATAGATTGTTTTGGGTAGTATTGACATTTTAACAATATTTGTTCTTCCTATCCAGAAGCATGGAATCTTTTTCCATTTTTTTGCATCTTCTTCAATTTCTTTCATAAGCTTTCTATAGTTTTCAGTGTATAGATTTTTCACCTCTTTGGTAAGATTTATTCCTAGGTATTTTATGGTTTTTGGTGCGACTGTAAATGGGACCAATTCCTTGATTTCCCTTTCTGTCGCTTCATTGTTGGTGTATAGGAATGCAACCAATTTCTGTGAGTTGATTTTATATCCTGCAACTTTGCTGAATTTATGAATCAATTCTAGCAGTTTTTGGTGGAATCTTTTGGGTTTTCCATGTAGAGTATCATGTCATCTGCGAAGAGTGTAAGTTTGACCTCCTCCTGGCCGATTTGGATGCCTTTCATTTCTTTGTGTTGTCTGCAGAGGCTAAGACTTCCAATACTATGTTGAATAACAGCAACACTGAGTCTTCTTTGGTATCCTTTGCAGTGGGTGACTGCTACTTCCCTCAGTTTCCACACTGCCCTTGATAGTTTTAGGATTTCTTCCTAATTTTTTATTTCTTTTCCTCCTGCTATCAAAAGTCCTCTCTCCTTGCATAGAGCCCCATGTACACGTAGAGTGGCAAAGGCACAGCGTGAGTCAGTGTATATGTTGGCCCGTTTGTCTTTACTAAGTTCCAGTGCTCTTATTAGGGCCCACAGTTCTGATCTTTGGGCTGACCATCCTTGTGGAAGGGCATTTGCTTCTATGACCTCAAAATCCAAGACTACTGAATAACCAGCATGCCTTTTGCCTTCGTTCATGAAGCTATTGCTGTCGGTGTACAGGATGAGGTCAGGATTTTGTAAGGGAGTGTCTGACAGGTCGGCTTGGGCTAGAATAGACTTCAAGTACCTCTAGACAATCATGCTGTGGGGGCCCTGCCACTGCGGGCAAGGAAGTGGCAGGATTTAGAGTTTTTATGGCTTCCAATCTTATTCATGGGTTCTCACATAGCAGTCCCTGATATTGTGTCAGTTGAGCATGAGTTAGCCAGTGTTGCCCTCTGGCATCCATCAAGGCAATAACAGAATGAAGAAGCTTAACACCTAGGTTTTGCCCCAATGGGAGTTTGTCTGCTTCTTTGATTAAAAGTGTGGTGGCTGCCAGGGCCCTCAGACAGGGTGGCCATCCTGCCACAACTGAGTCAGTCTGCTTTGAAAGGTATGCCACTGGTGTTGGCCAAGGTCCAAATCCCTGGGTGAGAACCCCCAGGGCCACCCCATTCCTTTCATGTGTGAACAGGTTGAAATCTCATGATACCTCTGGGAGTCCCAAGGCCGGTGCCTCTATGAGTTTTGTTTTTATGGTCTTGAATGCCTTTTCTTGATTAGGGCCCCAGAAAAGGGGTGCTTTTTCTTTCCCCTTTAGTGCCTCTTATAGAGGCCTGGCCAACTCTGAGAACCCTGGGAACCATATCCGACAAAATCATGCTGCTCCCAGGAACTCTTGGACCTGCCATCTGGTAGTGGGAATCGGAATGGCACAGACTTCCCATTTCCTTTTGGCTCTCAGCATCCATTTGCCTTGGGTACTTTTGAAGCCCAAATATTTAATTCCTATTGGCAAATCTGTGCCTTTTACTTTGACACCCGGTATCCCACCTCTGCTAGCAGCCTGAGTAGGGCCCTGGTTCCCTCTCAGCACTGGGTCCACATGGGATTGGCTAGCAGAAGATCGTCCACATATTGGAGGAGAGCACATCATAAGTCCCATCCCAGAAATCTGGTTAAGTCAGATGTCAGTGCCCCACTGAATAATGTTGGTGAATTTTTGAATCCTTGTGGCAGTCTAGTCCAAGTGAATTGCTCCTTTGCCCCCATGTAGGTTTTCCCATTCAAAGGCAAATAGGGGTTGACTCTTAGGCACTAGCTGGAGACAGAAAAAGACATCCTTTAAATCTAGACATATTAACCATCCTGCTTCAGAGGGTATGAGTCCTAGTAGAGTGTATGGGTTAAACAACACTGAATGCATTGTGACAAGTGTTTCATTGATGGCTCTTAGGTCATGTAAAGGGCAGTAATCATTTGTCCCAGGCTTTTTCACATGCAGTAGGGGAGTATTCCATGGGGGCTGGCATTGTTTGGAAGTCCTTATTTGAGTAGCCTGCCCAAGTGTGTCTGGATCTGCAGGCATGCCTCCCGTGGGACCATATATTGGTGTATTTTGGCAGGTTGGGCCCCAGGCTTTAGGTCAATTAATATTGGGGGGGGTGGTTTTTTGCCAGGCTAGGGGAGTTTCCTTATACCCAAACTGAAGGGAATTCAGCTTATAGCTCAGGGACTACCGTTGGCTCACTGGGAGGGGAAGTATATAATCTCCATTCCTCTTCCCATGGAATCGTCAGGGACAAAATCATGGGTTGGGCTTTTTCATTTACATTCAATTGCATCAGTCCACCCTAGGTGAAATCTATCTCTACACCCAACTTAGCTAGTAGGTCTCTACCTAACAGTGAGACCAAGCAGTTGGGTAGATACAGGAATTCATGAACTATTTGGTGACCCCCACCCCAGCTGGCATTGTCAGGGACTGCAAAATGTCTTTCAGGTTTGCATCTCAGTGGCTCCTATCATGGTGGCTTCTCAACCCGACAGAGGTGCACCTTGTGTGTCACCACAGTGTTTGGCCCCAGCGTCAACCATGAAGTCTATTGTCTGGCCCCCTACCTTCATTTCGACCATGGGCTCATGGGGGCCTACTTGGATAGAGCTGGGTCTTTCCTAATCAGAGCCCACTCCTGCCAGTCTGATCAGGTAAGCCTCAAGTGGTTCTGGTTGGTAGCAGCTGGGTGCAATGGAAGTGTTAGGTTTCCCTTTTTGGTGGTTGGGCCATTCATTTTTCCATTGTCCAAATTCTTTGCACCAGACACATTGATCCCATCCCAGTGGTGCCCTTCTTTGTTCTTGAACCCCTCGTGGTTTCTGTGGGGGCCCTTCCTGGAGAAAGTGGTTGCCCCAAGGCCTCAGTCGGAAAAGCTGCCTTTTGTTTCATTCTTCAGTCTGCCTCCTTTCTGGCAGTGGGATCCCAATTTACAAAAACCTTGTTGGCAATTTCAAATAGTTCAGTGGTGTTCTTTCCAGTGAATCTTTCCAATTTTTGGAGCTTCTGTCTAACGTCATCTTGGGCCTGTCCCATGAAGGCAGCATTGACCATGTGCTAGTTTTGGGGGGGGCTTCTGGGTCCAATAGAGTGTAAATTCTGAAGGCTTCACATAATCTTTCATAGAAGGCAGCTGGACTCTCTTCTGGCTTTTGTAGACCTCAGATACCTTTGCCACATTGGTGGGCTTTTTGGTCCCTGCTTTAACCCCTGGGAAGAAGATGAGTTGGTATCTTTCTAATCTGGCCCTTCCCACTTTAGTGTTGGGGTCCCAGTGGGGCTCCTCTTCAGGCATAGCCTCCCATGTCCAAGCCTCAACATCTAGTTGTCCCTCTGGTGACTGAGTCTAGAGCCATTTTCTGGCTTCAGTGATGATTCTTCAGTGCTCTTCTGTGTTGAAAAGGGGAAGCAGAAGCTGCTTACAGTCGATCCAGGCAGGGCAGTGAGTCTGGATTATGGATTCTAGAAGATCTATCATTGCCTGTGGCTTCTCAGTAGAGCAGTGTGTGGTGCTTCCAGTTGAGGAGGTCAGTAGTGGAGAACGGTTGATAGTAGAAAACCAGTCCCCCCTCTTGGGTCCCATTGGGACCTATACTCTGGGGACCCTAGTCTCCCGCAAAGGCATCTGCATTGTCATTGGGGGCCTTGGCCCTTCAGCCATGGACCTAAGGTATATTCCTACCCTTTCAGGTGTTCCTGGTTGGGGCAGACTGGCTGCTGGCAGAGGCAAGACCATCAGGGGTGGACTGTCAGGCAGGCAAGGTTTCCCTCCTTCAATTGGTGGGGTGCTGGGGGCATATAGTGGTGGAAATGGAAGGACTTCTGAATTTGCTTGGAGGATAGAAGGTGTTTTTTTTCTGCTGAGAGTTCTTCTTCTCGGCTGGTGTCACTAAGATCCTACATTGTTCCTTACTATTAATGCAGAACCTGACCCAACGAGACTTGACTTGGGCTATTTCCATCCACTGATTGATGTATGGGAATTGATTCAGGTGGTCAGGATCTCCACTAACTGATAAACAGCTCGGACTGTGAGGACATCTAGTGTGCCCTCAGGGGGCCAGCTTACACTGAACGTAGCCCATTCTAATTCACAGAGGGTGCATAATTTCCGGGGGGGTTAATTTGACCCCATAGTCACCTGAAAATCCCTTTTTAAAATTCTTAATCATAGACCCCAAAACAGTTTGTTTTGAGGACTGTATCTCCATCCTGGTATCCTAGATGGATCCCTTCCAACGTAGGGTGTCACAAGACAAAGAGGAGGGCAGAGGTCGCTTCATCTGCCTGGCTGCTCCCCTCGCGGGGACTTAGATTGCTCTTAGCATTGGGAGGTCAGTATAAACCCTTGACTCGGATCAGGCCTCTGTGGACCTGACTCTGCCTTGAGCCATATGAGGTCCTCATGGAATCGCAGGGTAGGACCCACTCAGGCTACATAGCCAAAACCGTGGAGCACAGGCACTCACACACATATTCAGACAGTTTGCAGACTTACACCCAGGACTTCCCTGTTCTATGTTGTGACTGTCGCCCAGGAGGTGACCAAACTCCCCTTCTGCCTCTAAGGTGGGCCTTAACTCAGTCTTGGGTCCCTGGGGCACTCACCCTATTTGATGTCCCATCCTGGCAGAATTTTCTGATTCCCCCTAGGGTCCGTTAGAACGCAACTGGCAGCTGGTTATTATTGGGCCTGGCAAGGGTCAGGGTTCAGTGAAAACCACTGGTGGTGCACCTTCTTTCCCGTCTCCAGGACCGAAATGGTGGTGCCTCCACTGGTTCTCGACAACTGTGGTGCAATGGGCCAGACGGGCTATCATCTTCCCGGCCAATGCACCAAAATGTTACTGCAAATACTGGCTCCCAGGAAGGGATAAGTGAATGCCTTGGAGATTCAGAAAAGAATCGCACTGGGGAATCAGAAAAGACTGTTTATTTCGCACCAGTGCTGGCCCAGTGGAGTCACCTCCAAAGGCTGAGCATCTGGATCAGGTTTTACTGGTCTTTTATACACATGTGCTCCCGGGATGGGCGGGGCTAGTACAGTCAAGCTTCTGGTTCCTGACTGCAAGCTGATACAAGAGGCAAGCAAGATTGCAGAAGCCAAAAACATGCAAGGAGAGTATCTGGCCTCGGACATATGGCTGCCCCTTTTTATCTGCTTTTTTTTTTTTTTTTTTTTTTTTTTTTTTTACCAGCTTTCCTTCTCATAACAATATTAACTCTTCCAGTCCATGAACACAAGATTTAGAAGAAAGACCTAAAATAAAAAGCCTAATTTTACATCTTAAGCAATCAGAAAAAGTAGAGTTAACTAAGCCCAAAGTTACCAGAAGGAAGGACATAATAAAGAATAGAGCAGAATGAATATAATAGAGACTAAAAAACAACAGAAAATATCAATGAAACTAAAAGTTGGCTTTTTGAAAAAATAACTTGATAAATCTTGGGCTAGACTAACTAAAAAGAAAAAAAGGCTGATATAAAATTAGAAACAAAAGAGGTAACGCTACATTGGATGCAACAGAAATACAAAGGATCTTAAGAGAATATTATGAACATTTATATTCCAACAAACTGGATAACCTAGAACAAGTGGATAAATTCCTCATAACATACACTCTAACAAGACTAAGTCATAAATAAATAGAAATTATGAACACACCAATAAATGAGTTAAGAGATTGAATTAGAAATAAAAAATACCCTCCCAAGGAATGTCCCAAACCTAAAATCTACCAAATGCTTAAAGAAGTATTAATGCCAATGCTTCTAAAACTCTGCCAAAAATTTAAAGAGTTGGGTACACATCCACACTCATTCTATGTGGCCAACATTATCCTGAACCCAAAGCCAGATAAAGACATTACAAGGATATTGCCTAAGATACATGATGGCAGTGGAGTAGCAGGACCCTAGGCTCATCTGGTCCCTGGAATCAAATAGATAACTGTCAAATTATCCTAAATACCCCAGAAATCAATCTGAAGACTGAGAGAACAAATTCTACAACTAAAGGGATAGAAGAAGCCACATCAAAGGGTAGGAAGTAAAAAGACATGGTTTAGGGGAGAAAGGGATGGTGGGTACTGCAGAGGGGGAGGGAGCCATGGTCATGGAGAAAGCTAAGAGAGAGAGAGAGGAGCACACAGAGGAACACACAAGGAAAACATTTCCCCAAAGCCACTAACTGAGAAAATGAGAGGGGATGCTTAAAGCCTGGAATTTTAAAGGCCAGCAAGCTCGGTTGAGATAGAGCCCTTAGAGTACTGCCCTACTCCTGGAGAGCAACCAGGCAAACAACCCAGCGCAGACTGTGTGGACAATCTGAAGAATGCCTGGGGCACACGGTGGGGAGATTATTGACTCCTCTTGGAGTGTGTCCCTGAAAAGTAGCATTCACAGAGATAACTCTCTGAGGACAAGGGAGCCAGCTGGAGCCATTTCCTGACTCTGCTCCTCAGCTTAAACACCGAGCTAACTGCTGGAAGCAAGGCAGTGCCAACACTGGCTGCCTAACTTGCTTTACACCAAGTCTCACCCCACCCCAGTGCTCTGGCAAGACTGTCTTTCTCAGTCAAGCTTGTCTCAGTCCTAGCACAGTGGGCCCCTCCCCAGAAGACCAGCATAAACCCTAGCCCACACCACATCCCCAATCCTGGAGTTTAAATTTTTTTTTTTTGATGTTTATTTTTTTGAGAGAGAGCAAGGGAAGGTCAGAGAGAGAGGGAGACATAGAGTCCAAATCAGGCTCCAGGCTCAGAGCTTGACAAGCTCAAACCCACGAGTGGTGACATAATGACCTGAACCAAAGTCAGACACTTAACCAACTGAGCCACCCAGGTGCCCCTCCAATCCTGGAGTTTTAAAAGTCAGCAGGCTTAGTTGGAATAGAGCTTGGAGGACACTGTGCTGCTCCTGGAGAGAAGGCAGGCAAACAACCCAGAGGCAGACTGTATGGAAACAGCTTTCTGAAAAAACTCGAGAGTCACTCAGTGGGGGAGGTTATTCACTCTTCTTGTAGTGCTTCCATGACAGGCAGCATTCAGGGAGGCACATCTTCAGTCACAAAGGAGTAAGCTGCTACCATTTCCCTCCCTGACAACTCAGAATAAACACAGAGCCACTTGCAGTAAGCAGCAGACTGCCAACACTGGCTGCCTAAACTGCTTACACCAAGTCCCACACACTGACACTCTAGCAGGAACGACCCTATTTTTTTAAATTTGTAATATTTATTTATTTTTATTTTCCTTTATTTTAAATTTATGTATTTAATTCAACTTAGTTAACATACAGTGTAGTATTGGTTTCAGGAATAGAACCCAGTGATTCATTACTTACATTTAACACCCAGGGCTCATACCAACAAGTTCCCTCCTTAATGTGCATCACCCATTTAGCTCATCCCCACACCCACCTCCCCTCCAGTAACCCCCAGTTTGTTTTCTGTATTAAAGTCTCTTATGGTTTGTCTCCCTCTCTGTTTTTATCTTATTCCCTTCCCCCGTGTTCACCTGTTATGTTTCTTAAATTCCACATATGAGTGAAATCATATGATATTTGTCTTTCTATGACTGACTTATTTCACTTAGCCTAATGCACTTTAGTTCCATCCACATTGTTGCAAATGGCAAAATTTCATTCTTTTTGATCACCGAGTAATATTCCATTGTGTGCATATGTGTGTGTGTGTGTGTGTGTGTGTGTGTGTGTGTGTGGGTTTATTTTCCCCATTCAGCACATTGAATATATCCTGCCCCTCCTTTCTGGCCTTCCAAGTTTCTGTGGACAGATTTGCTGCAAAACTGATCTGTCTTCCCTTGTAGGTTTAGGGCTTTTTTTTTCCCTTGCTGCTTTCATGATTTTTTCCTTGTTTGTGTATTTTGTGAAGTTGACTATTATATGCCTTGGTGATGATTGGTTTTTGTTTAAACTAATGGGAGTTCTCTGTGCTTCTTGGATTTTGATGTCTGTGTCCTTCCCCAGATTAAGGAAGTTTTCAGCTATAATTTGCTCATGTAAACCTTCTGCACCTCTTTCTCTCTCTTCATCTTCTAGGACTCCTATGATATGAATATTATTCCTTTTTATAAGTTGCTGAGTTCTCTAAGCCTTGTATTGTGATTTTTTCCCTTACTTCCCTCTACTTTTTCAGCTTATTTTCTATAATTTTATCTTCTATATCACTGATTCACTGCTCTGCTTTTTCCATCCTCACCATCATGGCATCCATTCGAGATTGCATCTTGGTTATAGCATTTTAAATTTTGGCCTGACTAGATTTTAGCTGTTTTGTCTCTGCAGAAAGGGATTGTCTGGTGTGTTATATGCTTTTTTCAACCCCAGCTAGTATTCTTATAATCGTGTTTTTAAATTCTAATTTAGACATCTCACTTATATCTGTGTTGATTAAATCCTTAACCATCTTTTCTTCCTGTTCTTTATTTCTTTTTTTTAAGTTTATTTTATTGAAACACAGAGAGAGGAGAGCAGGGGCAGAGAGAGAGAGAGAGAGGGAGGGAGAAGGAGAGAGAGAAAGAGTCCCAGGCAGACTCCGTGCTGTCAGCACAGAGCCAGATGTGGGGCTCAAACTCACCAACCATTAGATCATGACCTAAACTGAAACCGAGTCAGACACTTAACCAACTGAGCCACCCAGGTTCCTCCTGTTCTTTCTTTTGGGGTGAATTCCTCTGTCTGCCAAGTTCTCTCACTCAAATTATGCAGTTTGTTGTGTTAATCCTCAGATCAATTTCCTGGATGTCAAAATGGTTGATGGTAATCTAGCTGTGTTTCAGGGATGAGGCAATCTCAGAGTCCCCATACTCCTCCACCATCTTGACTCCTCTTGATATTAAGTATTTTAATAGTCATTTTATACATGTTTTGATAAATCATTTCCTCCTTTACCTCTGGGTGATCTGTCATACTTGAATGAATTTGCTCAGTTATGTAGAATAAATACATTCATACCTGTTTTCTTACTTTTTTGCTTGTGCTACTGCACGTTAAAATCTTTGTACTGGTAACTGATTTCTCTGTATGCAACTATGGTCATTAAGTAAGTGTCTGGTTCAGAAATATTCAGAAATATTTGTCCTAGGATTTCAGCTAAGTCCATAGCTGTGGAATCACTCTCGGCTTTCTCCAGCAAAGCCGAGGATGGCAGAAAGGATTACTCAAGACTCCATGAAAGACAAGAGAGGTGAGAGGGGGCTAAGGAAAGTCTTCCTGAGCTGCTATTAAGCTCCTGTATTTATTGAGCATACATTTAGGGAAACAATGAGCAATACGTCGGTGGGCTATGTGCCAGTAAGGATGTATGTATAGAAAACACGCAGAAAAACAAGTTAAGACAGGATAAAATATTCCATGTGATAACATGGCCTAAGGAATTTATGAGTATAGGCAGGACCTAACCCCTATATACACATTACCTAGGTAAGCAAAGTGAGTGCTCCCTAAATATACGTTAACTAGATAAGTGAAGTATGGCCACTGTTTTCGGCAAGGCCAGAAAGCAGTTTTCTGCTTTGCAATGCATTCCCTATAATCTCTAATCCAGGACATAGCTATTTGATTTCCCATACACTGTCATATGATGTACAGCAGTGGTGACTATGCTCTTCATATACCATACTTCCAAAATATCAGCCAAGCAACTTGTAAGCAAAGCTACCTTTATTGCATTACATTTTCAGGGAGAGCACTACATGGACAGAGTCTTAGAGTTTTTGAGGTGGCAGGGCAGGGGGTACTTTTATTCAGATTATGAAATCTGGAGTAGAAGAGGTCTTTCAATATGTGTGTCGGGGGGAAGGTGTGATTATGACTAGGTAAAATAGTGATAGAATGGTTTGGGTTTGGTGGCCACAGAAGTCAAGAATTTCAAGTCAAATGGTTCAAAACTTTTTGTGGTTGAAAAATGTCACTTATAACTTTTTTTTGAAGAGTTGATGGACCTTTCAAGTAGTTCCTGGAGTAAACAAGACAGTTATTTACCACTTTTGTTCCTTGGCAAAAGATTTGTGGATTAGTAAAGTTACCTTGATGAAGTCAGTGCAATATAAACTTCCATAAATGTAGACAGTAATCTGTGTGTAGGTTTCTGTCCTTATTACATTTATATAACAGTTTTGTGTGGGAATTAGTAATGGATGGAAAGACAGGAAGGTGGCTGTAAACAGAAGGTAGCTTTTTCTTAATAAATTAGGATGTATTGTTGACCTGAATCCTATGTATTCTATCCAGTTTGGTTTCTTTTAAAGAAAGACCTTCCTGTCCTTCCATCCATATACTAATTCTGTCTGTCTGTCTCTCTCGCTCCCTAAAAAAAGAAGCTTGAATAGGAAATGTTGTTCTCAAAAAAAAAAAAAAAACTTGAAGAATGAGAGCAGTCATAATCCTCAATCTTTTATTTAGCTTATATTTTATCTTTTTAAGTCTTTCTCAACAGGGGGAGTATCATTACCAAAGTTTACTTTCTTCTTTCCTCTTAACCATAGTTTTTTGTGTAGTGCATTCAAGAAGTGCTTAAAGGATAGGAGATGGTGATTTTTGGATTCAGACTTTCTGTGAACACCTAACCTAACCGGTCAAATTCATGGCATCAGATCATCGACAGCTGTGTATAATGAGGACTGGGCTTTGATGATTCCTAAATTGTTCCAGTCCACTTCAAAGGGAAGACTTCAACATCATGCCAATCTTTAGCTTTCTTCCACCATTCCTTTTTGGAAATAACCACTGGCCAACTTTTTATACGGCCATAATTGGATTTGGATGAAAGCAAGTTGTGGAGTAGATGTGGTGACACACAGAAAGTGGCAGCACTCTGGAGATTGCCTGATGCAGGAGCTCTGTCTGACTGTAGGAAGATTTAGGGCTGGGACTGCCAGCAGCTGCTCTACCTGTGGGAGGGTTGCAATTTCACACATGTCCAAAGATCCTCTTCTTTCAAGCTGTAAGCTCTAAGAAGAGATTTAAATTTTGACAGAACCAAGGAAGAGTGGGGATTGGACAAGTCATTAAATTCTGGGCAGTTGCCATTTTCCAGACTGCCATGAAGTGCTGTCAAGTAAGCTTAGACTATTTGGTCATTGAAGTCAAATTATTTATCATTTATCATGTGAATTGCAACTCTCACATTTGCCTCATAAGATGGAAGTATGTAGATTTTTTTTCCTACAGCACAGCAGTGCATGACCTTCAACTATGCTGTAGTCTGAGCACAGTGTCCACAAGATGGCAAGAGGACAAGAGACCATAGTTAACTGCTGACCCTATTGCCTGTGAGTTCCTATCTGTATCAAGTGACAGTTGTCATGTTCAAAATAGACACTGTTACCTGAGTCATGATGAGAAGCTTTGCAGGTAAAGCTTACATTTCATCAGGAATTATATATTTTGTGGTTGCCCTAGTGGCCCATATCAAAGATGAAGTTTTTGTCCGAAAACACTGCATTTCTGAGGATGAGGACAAAATGGGGGTTCTCACGTGTATTTGCATGTGGTTCATTAGCAGCCTTAATTAATCATTGGAGATGTTCTGTGAAAAGACTTCATTGTTTACCAAACTGTGTAGGGAAATTCATAGTGGGCCATAAAATTAATGGTGTTGACCTCAAACAGCATTTTTTAAAATGAGACAAAATAAAATAGGAACTATGATAAATATATAATATGAAAATAAACTACACACACACTTAAAGGAAATCTGGAGGTGCTAACAATATCTCACAAAGCATACATAACAGTGAAGATTATTACTAGGGATAAAGATATACATTATATAATGAATATAGAAAGTTACATTTATTGGGAAGACAAAAAGCAATGAATATGCATGCAACTTCAAAATTCATGAGGGAAAAACTGATAAACAGAAAGAGGAAATGGAGAACACAAATTACTAAAATCATAAATTCCAGAGGTCATGTCATCACAGAATCTTCAGATTTTAAATGTATTAGGGAGAACATTGTGGAAAATATTACCCTCAACATTTTCTATACAGATGAAATGGGAAAAATTGTTGAATGAACTAGCTAGGAAAGCCCACTGAAGAAGAAGCAGATAATATGAATAGCCTTATATCTATGAAAGGAATTGAATTCATTAAAAACAACAAAGAAAACAAAAAACAAATCAAAACAAAAAAAACTTTTCCTCACATAAAATTTAAGACTCTTGTGGCTTTATTGGTGTGATGGTTCATTTTATGTGTGAACTTGACTGAGCTAAAGAATATGCAGGTAGCTTCTAAAATTTCTTTTCTGCGTTGTCCGTAAGAGTTTTCTTTAGAGGAGATTAACATTTTAATCAGTAGACTGAAGAAAGGAGATTGCCCTCACCAATGTGAATGGGCATCATGCAATCCATTGAGGTAGTAAATGGAACAAAGGCGTGGGGTAAGGGAGAGTTTTCTTTCTCTAGAAAGCAATAGTAGGGACATTTACTTTCTCCTGCCTTTGGACGTCAAGCACTTTTGGTTTCCAGGCTTTTGGACTCTGAGTGGGACTTACACTCCCACTATTCTCAAGCCTTCAGACTTGGACTGAATTATACCACTGACTTTCTTTGTTCTTTAGCTTTTAGACAGGAACTCTGCGAGTTCTCAACCATCACAATCATGAGAGCCAATTCCTACAATGAACATACTATTTTCTCTCTCTCTCTCTCTCTCTCTCTCTCTCTCTCTCTCTCTCATCTATCATTTATCATCTGTAAGTCATCTATATAATCCTATTGCTTCTGTTTCTCTGGAGGAACTAACAAATGCAGATTTTGGTACAGAGAGTGGTTCTTGAGAAACTGAGTTTTAAGGATCAGTTTTCTGAATTGATTGTTGGGTTTCTGGATATACTGTCTATTATGATTACATTTAAAGATGTTAATCACTCCATTTCAAGTAGTAAATGAAGCATTGATAGTCCATGTACTGTTTATAGAGATACACAAAATACCTGCATTGGATATTCCTACTCAACCACTTATAAAAATCAAAGAGCAAAGTCACTCTGCATATAACACTTTTGAACATTCTGGGAAAAGTAGGGAATATAATGACATTGGTTGGTTTCTCCCAATGTCCCTGGACAAAGTAGTAAAAGAAAAAGATGAATTGAAGGATTTCAATACTAAGTAATAAATGCTCTTCAGATCATGTCAATCTTTCACCTTTTACCAAGTAATAAATGACATAAGATTTTCTAGTTGTGCCCTATAGGAGAGCTTTATCTTCTGTAGCCATAGGGTTGAAATTGTTGAAAATCAAATGCAGACTCTCATCCTGCAATTGGCTGAGTTATAATGGAAGTTGAAGTCCTAGCCATACAAGATGTCTACTGTTAAAGTAAGAGCAGTTGATCGGGAAAGTAAGGGATACTATAGGTTGGGATGAGAACATGTGGGAAGGCCCTGATGAAGCTGGATACAATTGAACTCCTAAATTCTGATGAGTCTTCTTTTCCAGTGGGAGATAGCTCTCTACCCTCAGTGAAATTGGCCTCTAAACCCACTGTACTATATGCCTTTCCACCTGTCTCTGAGAGGACTAACCCTGCATTGCCTGAGCAAATGGCAAGGGCCCCCCTTGGGGCAATTGCAGTGCAGTACAATGCTGAGTCTTCTCAGGACCCATACCCATCATTTTTCTTTGCTTGTAGATCTATAACTAGATTCATGTCCCAGAAGGCCCTTAAAAGTGAGGTGAAAAGTGTGACCAACAAGAAATGTGCAACCCTCCAAAACAACTACATGAGCTTTCTAGTTTATGTAAGTAGAATCTTACTTATGTAAATAGAATCTGGAGAATATGTGTGGGAATGGATACTAAGCATGTGGGATGATGTTGGAAGGAACATAAAGTTGGGTCAGGCTGAATTTAGTGATTAGGGCTCACTAAGCAAAGATTCTTCATTCAATGTTGCAGCTCAGGGAATTAGAAAGAGCTTTAATAGTGTGCTTGGTTTGTTGGTTGAAACATGGACCAAGAAATGGTCCACCATGAGGGTATTGGAAATGCCTGACCTGCTTTGGTTTCATGTAGAGAAAAAATTCAAAGGTTTAAGGAAATTGGAATGTTGGAGTAGACTTTTTTCATTCAAGACCTACTCACCCACACTGGAAGAGTCCAGAAGACATATTCACCACTTCTTGGAGAAATAAATTTGTGAGGGGAGCCTCAGCATCATTGAGAAGCTCAGTGATTGCTGCCTTTTTTCCTTAGAGAGGAAAGCTGAGTCACTCAGTTGGAAAATTTAAATGTATGTATTTGTTTTTTTAATCTTATTTATATTTTTATATTAACATTTTTAATGTTTATTTATTTTTGAGAGAGAGCACAGCAGAGGAGGGGAAGAGAGATAGGGAGAAACAGAATCTGAAGCAAGCTCCAGGCTCTTAGCTGTTAGCACAGAGCCCTATGCAGGGCTTGAACACACAAACTGTGAGATCATGACCTGAGCTGAAGTCGGATGCTTTACCGACTGAGCCACTCAGGTGCCCCTAAATGTATATATTTGAATCCTGAGTTGGAAGTATTTGAGTTCTAAGGTGCAAGTGGCAAGAGTGTGTGTGTGTCTGGTTACCTTAGCAGACAGCAAAGTCAAAGCAGCAAGCAGAATGTTATAACCCATGCAGACCTAAGGTGCTGGCTAGTTAATCATGGTCTTCTTAGAAGTGATACATATAGGAAGCTTACCAAATTCTTGTCATAGACTCTGGGTCTAAAGTTCTGTTTTGTCTAGCAAGACAGCGGGACATAGGATGAAAAACAAGAGATGGCTAATGTCCAGGAAAAGACAAGAGCCTCAAATAAGGGTGCTTGCTCCGTTTTTATTAGGATCAGAAGGTGTCCATGGTGATGGACATGCACAAAGAGACAATGAATCTGTGAACATTAACCTGTGGAAGTAAGGGAAAGGAGGTCTTGAAGATATTTGGGGTTAGGAGTTTGGGCTAATACAAAGCAAAATCCTGATGCCGGGCAGTTGGGTGAAAGGTTGTTTAGAGCAGACATGAGGCACCACCTCTGTTTATCTTAGCTAGCCTAGGGGTTAAGACAGGTAGGTGAAATAATCTCAGAGTTAACAAGGCACCTTTCTTTTGTTGATCATCTCCGCTCTGGGCTGCATTACCTGCAGCACAGTGCTCTATTGCCCAATTTACCTGTTTACATAACTTGGTCCTTTCTTCCTGTGAAATCAGCTTTCCTCTATAGTACTAAATTGGGGCTGCTCCCACCCTGAATATCTAATTTTGTTTATTTCATATACCTATGAATTGGGCACCTTTGTGCCCTTATTTTCAGGTCTTTGCCCCTCCCTCTCTATTCTGAGGTCTCTGCACCTACCTATTTTTGGTGCCTTTGCACCCCCCTATTCTTAGGGTGCCAATCTTGTTTACCCAAACTCGGGTGTGAGCATCCTATGGCTTTGTACTTCTTTATGCCTTGTTAACCCATTGGTGTAAGCTCAGGGAATTTCTAAGCTTATTACCCACAAATTCTTCTTCATTTGTATAAGAAAAAAAGTTCTAGGTCAAGTGAACAAGTTTAAATCAAGTCAAATGAACACGTGACTTGTCATTTATGACAGCTGAATGATCCTACGTGTGAGCCATGTAGCATACCCAGAGCCCTTTGAATGAAGTAGAAGCTTGGACTCTTTAAGGAAAGATACTTGTACAAGTGAAAATAAACAAAGGAAAACTCATTAAAATGGAGTGGCAAAGCCCTGAAAGGGGGGCTGTCTAATAAACCTTCTTCACATTTCCCAACGGGAGGAACTTACTTTACATATTCTAGTAGGTGGAAGGAAGAATTTTTCTTTGCCCAGCAGCATCCCATCCAATAAAAAACTACCACAATCAGACAGTGAGAAACTGCAGAAGTCCCTCACAGCTTCCTCCTTTCCTCTAAAAAAGCAAGCACCTCTCCTCTGTTCTCTGCATTTACCTAAGGTTTGCCATAGTTTGCTTGTCCAGAATTGCAATTCTTCTGCTTTTCCTGAATAAAGGCATTTTGCTGATAAAATAGCTGGCTCTTTTGTTTTATTAAGGTCAACATAAACTACTGGAAATTGACTCTGTAAATCTTTTTTTCAGCCTTCACCTAAGGGACCTTTTACTAAGATAGCTGTACATTGGGAGAAAGAAAATATTCAGAGTTTTGGGGGACTACTAGATACTGGCTCTGAACTAGCACTGATTCCAGGAGATCCAAAAAGATACTATAGCCCTCCAGAACAATAGGACCTTAGTGAGGTCAAGTGATCAATAAAGTTTTAACTCAGTTGCACCTAACTATGGGCCCAGTGGGGCCCTGAACCCATATTGTGTTTATTTCTCCAGTCCAGAATTTATAATTGGAATATATATACTCAGTTGCTAAATACATAATTGGAACACTTATATTCACATTGATTTCTTGACCTGTGGAGTGAGGAATGTTTTGCTGGGAAAGACCAAATGGAAGACATTAGAACTGGCCAGCAAATCTAAAATAGTATTTCATCTCTGGAAGGGTTGCAGAGATGAATGCCACTATCAGGGACTTGAAAATACACAATTGGCAATTCTCACCATATCCCTACTTGGCCTATACAGAAGATAGATGGATCTTGGAGAATTAAAGTGGATTATTGTTAGCTTAACCAGGCGTTGGGTCCAACTGAAGCTGTGTACCTGATGTGGTTTCATTGCTTGAGCAAGCTAACACATGTCCTGGTACCTGGTATGCAGCTATTGATCTGTAAAATGACTTTTTCTCCACTTCTGTCCATAGTCCTACCAGAGGCGGTGGGCTTTCACCTGCCACGGCAGCAATACACCCTCAAAGTCATACTCAGTGGTATATCAATGTCTGCCCCATGTCAAAATTTAGTTCACAGGAATCTTGATTAACTTTCCCTTCCACAACAGATCACACTGGTCCATTACAATAACGTCATTATGCTGGTTGGACGTTAAGTGAGAGGTAGCTGTCACTGTAGACTTACTGGTAACATATTTGTGTGTTGGAGGTGTGAAATAAATCTAATAAAAATTCAGGGTTTTTTTTACTTGAGTGGAATCTCTTGGGGTCCAATGTAATGGGGCATGTGGAGATATTCCTTCCAAGGTGAAGAATAAATTGTTGCATGAGACTGCCTACAATCAAACAACAGAGACAGTACATAGTGGGCTTCTTTGGATTTTGGAGGTTTCATGTTCATCATTTGGGTATGTTGTTTTATCCCATTTACAGAGTGACTCAAAAGGTGGCTAGGTTAGGTTTGGCCCAGAACAAAAGAAGGATCTTGATTCCTTCCTCCCCCCACTGCCCCTACCACTTGTTCTGGCTATCAATGTGGACCTTTATCTTCAAATGTTATTACTGTGCCAAAGAAGTTGTCCTGCTTGCATATTCCCTGCACTTTGTGTTTGGAAAAACATTCTGCAAGGCCCTTTCAGATAGAAGAGACTAGTTTTTCCTTTTGTTGATCTTGTTAGGCCCATATTGTGGCTAAGACTGTCTTGCTTTTGAGGGGGAGTGGGGTGTCTTCTGAAAACTTACAGCTTGGGTACAGCTTAAAGAAATTTTCTTCTATTCCAACTTTATTGAGAATTTTTTTTTTTACCATGAATGGATGTTCAATTTTTTTCAAGTGCTTTTTCAACATCTGTTAAGATGATCACAATTTTTTACTTCATTCTGTTGGCATGGTGAATAATATTAATTTTTTTCCAATTATAAACAAGACTGGAATTCCCAGGATAAATTCCACTCTTTATAATGTATTATCCTTTTAAAATATTAAAAGATTTGACTGCCTACTCTTACGTTGTTGAGGGCTTTTGTGTCTATACTCATGAGAGATATTGGTCTGCAGTTTTCTGTTAATGTCTTCATATGGTTTTGGTATTAGTGTAATGCTGATCTCATAAAATTAGTTGGGAAATTGTCCCATATTTTCTATTTCCTGAAAGAGTTTATATAGACTTTCTATTATTTCTTTCTTAAATATTTGGTGGAATTTGCCAATGAAGGCATCTGTGAATGGAGTGTCTTTTGATGGAGGATTTTTAATTGCAAATTCAATTTCATTTTAAAAATATAGAACTCTCCATGTTATCTATATCTTTTTAGTGGTATTTAGCAGGTTTTTTCTTTCAACTAACTGGACCATTTCCTCAAAGTGTTTATTCATGGATGTATAGTTGTTTGTAATATCCCCCTTTTTAATCCTTTTATGTCTGTAGAGTCATGTCTCATCTTTCATTAGTGGTATAAGTAATTTGGACATTCTTTTTTTTCTTTGTCAATCTGGGTAGAGGTTTATTGAACAAACATTCTGTTTCATTAATTTTCTTTATTACATCTGTTGTCAACCTCATTGAATTGTTCTGTTCCCTTATTTCCTTCTTCAGAAATATTAAATTGCTTTTCATTTAATTTGCGCTTTACTCTCTTTCTTAAGGTTAAAACTTAGGTCACTGAGGGGCTTGTGTGTGGCTCAGTCGGTTAAGCATCCGACTGCAGCTCAGGTCATGATCTTGCGGTTTTGTGGGTTCAAGCCCCGCATCTGGCTCTGTGCTGAAAGCTCAGAGCCTGGAGCCTGCTTTGGATTCTGTGTCCCCCTCTCTCTCTGCCCCTTTCCTGCTCACTCTGTTTCTCTCTCTCTCTCAAAGGTAAATAAACATTAAAAAAAACGGATCGTTGATGTGAGACTATTTTTTTGTTTTTAATTTTTTTAACATGTATTTATTTTTGAGAGACAGAGACAGAGCATGAGTGGGAGAGGGGCAGAGAGAGAGGAAGACACAGAATCGGAAGCAGGCTCCCGGCTCTGAGCTGTCAGCATAGAGCCTGACATGGGGTGGAACTCACAAACTGCAAGATCATGACCTGAGCTGCAGTCGAATGCTTAACCGACTGAGCCACCCACGCGCCCCAAGAGACTATTTTTTTCTTTTTAAAATATGTATTTAATGCTATATATTTCTCTCTAACACTACATTAGCTGAATGCACAAATATTAATTTTTGTTTCACCTTCATTTAATTAACATTTTCTATTTTCCCTTGGGCTCTCTCTTTGACCTACATATTATTTAGAAGAATATTCTTTAATTTCAAAATGCTTGGAGATTTTCCTGTTATCTTTCTGCTATCAATTTCTAGTTAAATTATGATATAGTCATAAAACATACTTTATAAATCCTCAATTCAAATTTTGAAGGTTCTTTTATTGTCCAGGAAATGGTCTATTTT
This sequence comes from Panthera pardus, assembly GCF_024362965.1. NCBI lineage: Eukaryota > Metazoa > Chordata > Mammalia > Carnivora > Felidae > Panthera > Panthera pardus. The sequence goes on from NW_026526843.1 coordinate 80,620,941, forward strand.
GAAGACTGTTCCACGTGTACTTAAAAATGTGTTTTTTAAACTTTTGATGGACTATTTTATAAATATAGGTTAGAATAAGGTGGTAGATAGTTTTGTTTAAGTCTACAATATCTTGGCTGCTTTTCTGTCTACTTATTCTATCAATTATTGAAAGAAGAACATTGGCACCTTTAATATGATTGGGGACTACACAGTTTTAACATTTTTTTGTTTCATGTAATTTAGATCTCTGTTATTAAATGGCACGAAACTTTATATATTTATTTTATTATTTGTTTTATTATTATTTATTATTTATTTTAAAATTTATTTTAATTCCAGTCAATATACATTGTTACATTTGTTTCAAGTGAGCGGTATAGTGATTCAATAATTCTATACATTACTCAGTGCACATCATGATAAGTGTACTCTTAATCCCCTTCACCTGTTTCAACCATCCCCCCATCCACCTTATCTCTGGTAACCATCAGTTTGTTCTCTATATTTAAGAATCGGTTTCTTGGTTTGCCTGTCTCTTTTTTTTCTTTGCTCATTTGTTTTGTTTCTTAAATTCCACATATGAGTGAAATCATATGGTATTTGTCTTTCTCTGACTGATTTACTTTGCTAAGCATCACACTCTCTAGATATACTTGTTGCAAATGGCAAGATTTCATTCTTTACTATGGCTGAATAATATTCCATTACATATATATACGACATCTTCCTTATTTGTTCATCTATTTATAGACACTTGGGGGGCTTCCTTAATTTGGCTTTTGTAAATAATGCTGCAGTAAACACAGGGGTGCATATATCCTTTTCAATTAGTGTTTTTGTATTTTTTGGATAAATACCTAGTAGTGTGGCTAGTAGATCATATTGTAGTGCTATTTTTAAATTTTTTGAGGACCCTCCATACTATTTTCCATGGTGGGTGCACTGTTTTGTATTCCCACCAAGAGTGTACAAGGGTTCCTTTTTCTATACATCTTAACCAACACTTGATTCTTGTTTGAGTCTAGCCATTCTGACAGGTGGTTTTGATTTGCAATTCCCTGATGATCAGTGATGTCTTCTTTGGTAAAATGTCTATGCATCTTTTCTGCCCAATCTATGATTGGATTATTAACATTTTGGGTGTTGGGTTTTATAAGTTCTTTATATATTTTGGATACTAACCCTTTATTGGATTTTTAATTTGCAAATATCTTCTCTGATTCCATAAAAATTTTATTTAAATTCAAGTTAGTTAACATACAGTGTAGTATTGGTTTCAGGAGTAGAACCCAGTGATTCATCACCTACATATAACACCCAGTACTCATCCCAACAAGTGTCCTCCTTAATGCTTATCACCCGTTTAGCCCAGCTCCTCACCCCCCCTCCAGAAACCCTCAGTTTGTTCCCTGTATTTAAGAGTCTCTTACAGTTTGCCTCCCTCTCTGTTTTTAGCTTATTTTTTCTTCCCTTCCCCTAGGTTCATCTGTTTTGTTTCTTAAATTCCACATGAGTGAAATCATGTGATACTTGTCTTTTTCTGCCTGGCTTATTTTGCTTGGCACAATACATTCTCGTTCTATCCATGTTGCAAATGGCAAGATTTCATTCTTCTTGATCACCAAGTAATATTCCAATATACACATATATGTGTATATATATGTGTATGTATATACATACATACATACATACATACATATACTATATCTTCATTATCCATGTATCAGTTGATGGACATTTGGGTTCTTTCCATATTTTGGCTATTTTTGATAGGGCAGCTATAAACAGTGGGGTGCATGTGCCCCTTCAAATAAACATTTTTGTATCATTTGGATAAATACCCAGTAGTGCAATTGTTAGGTCATAGGGTAGCTCTATTTTTTATTTTTTGAGAAACCTCCATAATGTTTTCCAGAGTGGCTGAACCAGTTTGCATTCCCACCAACAGTGCAAAAGAGTTTCCCTTTTTTCATATCCTTGCCAACATCTGTTGTTTCCTGAGTTGTCCATTTTAGCCATTCTGACAGGTGTGAGGTGGCATCTCATTGTGGTTTTGATTTGTATTTCCCTGATAATGAGTGATGTTGAGTATCTTTTCATGTGTCTGTTAGCTGTCTGGATATCTTCTTTGGAAAAGTCTCTTCATGTCGTCTGTCCATTTCTTCACTGGATTTGTTTTTTGGGTGTTGAGTTTGATAAGTTATTTATAGATTTTGAATACTAACCCTTTATCAGATATGTAATTTGCAAATATTTTCTCCCATTCTGTCGGTTGCCTTTTAGTTTTGTTGATTGTTTCCTTCACTATGCAGAAGCTTTTCATCTTGAAGAGGTCCCAATAGTTCGTATTTGTTTTTATTTCCCTTGCCTCTGGAGACATGTCTAGTAGGAAGTTGCTGCAGCCGAAGTCAAAGACGTTGCTGTCTGCTTTCTCTTGTAGGGTTTTGATGGTTTCCTGTCTCACATTTAGGTCTTTCACCCATTTTGAATTTATTTTTGTGTATGTATGAGAAATTAGTCCAGTTCATTCTTCTGCAAGTTGCTATCCATTTTTCCATAGGTTGCCTTTTAATTTTATTGATTGTTTCCTTCAGTATGCCGGAGGTTTTTATTTATGTATTTTTTATTATAAAAATTGTAATGTTTATTTATTTTTGAAAAAGAGAGAGAGAGAGAATGCGAGTTGGGGAGGGGCAGAGAGAGAGAGAGAGAGAGAGAGAGAAACACAGAATCTGAAGCAGGCTCCAGGCTCTGAGTTGTCAGCACAGAGCCGGATGCAGGGCTCAATTCCATGAACCCTGAGATCATGACCTGAGCAAACTTGGACACTTAACCAACTGAGCCACCCAGGCACCCCCAGGAGATTTTTATTTTGATGTAGTTCTAACAGTTTACTTTTGCTTTTGTTTTCCTTGCCTCAGGAGACATATGTAGAAAAATGTTATAGCTGATGTCAGAGAAATTACTGCCTGTACTCTCTTCAAGGATTTTTCAGGCCTCACATTTAGTTCCTTAATCCATTTTGAGTTTTATTTTTTGCATGTGGTGTAAGAAAATTGTCCTATTTCATTCTTTTCCATATAGCTGTCCAGTTTTCCCCAACACCATTTGTTGAATAAACTCTTTTCCCCCTGCATATTCTTGACTCCCTTGTGAACAATTAATTGGCCATATAATCAAAAGTTTATTTCTGGGAATGCTATTGTTTTCTATTGATCTATGTATCTATTTTTGTGCCAGTACCATACTGTTTTGATTACTACAACTCTGTAGTACAAATTAGAATCTGGAATTGTGATAACTCCAGTTTTGTTTTTTCTTTTTCAAAGTAGCTTTGACTATTTGGGGTCTTCTGTGGTTCCATACATATTTTAGGATTGTTTCTTCTAACTCTGTGAAAAATGCTGTTGAAATTTTGATAGGGATTGCATTAAATGAGTAGATTGCTTTGGACAGTATACACATTTTAACAACATTTTTTCTTCTAATCCATAAACATGTAATATCTTTTCCTTTGTTTCTTCTTCAATTTCTTTCATCAGGGTTTTATGGTTTTCAAAGTACACGTCTTTTACTTCCTTGGTTAAGTTTATTCCTAGGTATTTTACTATTTTTGGTGCAGCTGCAAAAGGGATTGTTTTCATAATTTACCAGTCTGTGGCTTCATTATTAGTATATATAAATGCAGTGGATTTATGCATGTTGATTTTGTATCCTGATAATTAAGTGAATTCATTTATCAGTTCTAGTAGTTTTTTTGGTGGAGTCTTTAGGGTTTACTATATAGAGTATCATATCATGTGTGAACAGTGAAAGTTTTACTTCTTCCCTGCTAATTTGGATGCCTTCTATTTCTTTTTGTTGTCTGGTTGCTGTGGCTAGGTCTTCCAGTACTATGTCGAATAAAAGTGGTGAAACTGGACATCCTTGTCTTGTTCATGACTTTAGAAGACAAACTTTCAGTTTTTGTCTTTGAGTATAATGTTAATTGTGGGTTCTTCATATATGGCCTTTATTATGTTGAGGTATGTTCCCTCTAAACCCAGTTTGTTGAGGGTTTTTATCATAAGTGGATGTTTTACTTTGTTAAATGCATTTTCTGCATCTATCAAAATGGTCATATAATTTTTTCTCTTGTTGATGTGATGTATCATGTTAATTGTTTCACAAATATTGAACTGCCCTTGCATCCAAGAATAAATCCCACTTGATCATGGTGAATGATTTTAAAATGCATTTTTGGATTCAGTTTGAAAGTATTTTGTTGAGGATTTTTGCATCTATGTTTATCAGAGATTTTGGCCTGTAGGATTTTTTTTTTGTAGTGTCTTCATCTGGCTTCAGCATCAGGGTAATGCCGGCATCAGAATGAATTTGGAAGCTTTCCTTCTTCTTGTATTTTTTTCAATAGTTTGAGAAAAATAGGTATTGATTCTTCTTTAAATGTTTCATAGAATTCACATGTGATGCCATCCAGTCTTGGATTTTGGTTTGTTGGGAGTTTTTTGATTTCTGATTCAATTTCATTGCTGGTAATCAGTTTGTTCAAATTTTTTATTTCTTTCTGATTCAGTTTGGGAGGTTATATGTTTCTATGAATTTATCCATGTCTTCTAGGTTGTCCAATTTGTTGGCATATAATTTTTCTTAATTTTTTTATAATCCTTTGTATTTTTGTGATGTTGGTTCTTTATTTATGATTTGTTTGAGTTCTCTCTCTTTTTTGATGAGTTTGGCTAAAGTCTTATCAATTTTGTTGATCTTTTCAAAGAAATAGATCCTTGTTTCATTGATCTGTCTATTGTTTTTAGTTTCTATTTCATTTATTTCTGCTTTAATATTTGTTATCTCCTTCCTTCTACTAGTTTGGGTTTTGTTTGTTCTTCTGTTGCTAGCTCCTTTAGGTGTAAGATTAAGTTGTTTATTTGATATTTTTCTTGCTTCTTGAGGTAGCCCTCTACTGCTATAAACGTCTCTCTTAAATCAGCTTTTATTGTATACCTAAGATTTTTGGACTGTTGTATTTTTATTTTCATTTGTCTCCATGTACTTTCTTATTTGTTATTTGATTTCCTGGTTGACCCATTCATTATTTAGTAGCCTGTTATTTAACCTTCATGTACTTCTGCTCTTTCCAGATTCTTTCTTGTGGTGGTTGATTTCTAGTTTCATAGTGTTGTGGTCATAAAAGATGCATGGTTTGAATTTGATCTTTTTGATTTTGGTAAGACTTGATCTGTGGCTTAATATCTAATATATTCTGGACAATGTTTCATGTGGACTTGAAAAGAATGTGTATTTTGTGTTATGATGGAATATTCTGAATATGTCTGCTAGATTCGTCTAGTTCAATGTGTCAGTCAAAGCCACTGTTTCCTTGTTTATTTTCTGTTTGGATGAACTGTCCATTGACATAAGTGTAGTGTTAAAGTTCCCTACTATTATTGTATTACTATGGAGTAGTTCCTTTATGTTTGTTATTAACTGTTTTATGTATTTGGGTGCTTTCATGTTGGGTACATGAATATTTATAATTGTTACATCTTCTTGTTGGATTGTCCTCTTTGTGATTACATATTGTCCTTCTTTGTCTCTTGCTACAGTCTTTGTTTTAATGTCTATTTTGTCCAAGATAAATATTGCTACCCTGGCTCTTTTCACATCCATTTGCATGATAAATACTTTTCCATCTAAAAGGAAGAGACTGTTAAATTATGTCTTGTCATTAAATGGCCTTTGTATCATTAAGAAATTACCTACTTTGGGGAGTTAGGATGGTAGAGGAGTAGGAAGACCCTAGGCTTGCCTTGTGTCTTGAACTCAGCTAGACAAGTATCAAATAATTTTGAACACCCCAAAAGTTGACCTGAGGACTGAGAGAGCAAAAATGCACAACTAGAGGTGAAAAAACTGTCACATCATTGAAGGTAGGAGCTGCAGAGAGTTGATTTGTGGGTGAGAAGAGCTGTGGGTGCTCTGATGGAGAGGGTGCTCTGATGGTGGAGAGAGGAGTGAGAGAAAAAGAAAAAGAGTGAGAGTGTGTGGAGAAATTTCACAAGAAAAATTCTTCCTCCAAACCACTGACTTGGAAAAGGAGAGAGGTTGAATACTGCAAGTTTTTGTAAATAGCTGAGCACAGAGTCTGAAGTTTCAGAGGTCTGCACTATTGCCAGGATTGCTGGTGTGCTTAGTGGTGTTTCAGTAGGGAAGGAGGGCGGAGACCCGGGATCAGGTAGTGTGGTTTGAGGATCCCTTGGCTTGCACAGGGAGAAGCAATTCCTCTGGTTGGAGTGCATTTGGGAGAAGTGGCATGGCTTCCCTGGGGGCAAAAGACCCAGCAGGTGCCCTTTAGCTGCCCTGTCCACCATCATAGGAATGGGGATGTTGGCTGAGGGCAGCGAGCATTGATGCCAACATTCTGTTGTGCTTTACCATAAACTCCAAACTGTTGTGTGGTTGCACAACCAATTTCTGGGACAAGCCTGCACCAGGCACAGTGCAACGAGACCCTCCCCCAAAGAATCAGCACAGTTCCATGCCACAAGGAACTCATATTTGGAGTTTTGAAACTCAGCCACGTGACAGATGAAACACAGGAGTGCTGTGCCTTATGGCAGGCAAACAGCTCAGAAGCAAGGTGACGGTGGGGATCTGGTGGAAGCCAGGGACACAAAAGAGGTGATTGTTCTTATGTGAGGGCTGCTTGAAGACTGGTGGGCACAAACTCCCAGCCCCGGGGATGTGAAAGCATGGTGACATCTCCCTCTTCCTGGCTGCCCATCAACACTGACAGACTTCCGTGAGCAAAACAACGCCATCAAGTGGAGGCTGGAACCATTTACACCAAGCCCCACCCTGATGCACCCTGTAGATGCATCTCCACTAGGACAGGTCCAATTGAGAATCAGCACAAGCCCCACCTTCAGAAGACCAACACAGACCCCTTGCACACACCAAGTGTACTGATCATAAAGTGCTAGAAAGCTCTAGCTCTAGGGGAAATGGGATTTAGATTCCCTTGGGTTTTTTTCTCCCTTGGGATAGAGAAAAAACATTTTTTTATTTTTTAATTTTTAAAATGTATTTTATTTTATTATATACATGGGAAGACAGAAGAGGTTCACAGATGATCTGTCCACAGAAATGTGGCAGGACAGAAGGAAGTGGCATGCTATATTCAAAATTTTGAACAGGAAAAATATGCAGCCAAGAATATTTTATCTAGCAAAGCTTTCATTCAGAAAAGAAGAAGAGATAAAGAGTCTCCCAGACAAGCAAAAACTAAAGGGATTTGTGACCACTAAACCAGTCCCGCAAGAAATATTAAAGTGGACTTTTTGAGTTGGAAAAAAAGGACCAAAAGCAACAAAGACTAGAAAAGAACAGAGAACATCACCAGAAACACCAAATTTACAGGTAAAACAAAGACATTAAATTCATATCTATCATTAATGATGCTGATTGTAAATGGATCAAATGTTCCAATCAAAAGATATAGGGTATCAGAAAGGATAAAAAATGAAGACCCATCAATATATTGCCTAAAAGAGACTCATTTTAGACCTAAAGACACCTGCAGATTGAAAGTGAAGGGATGGAGAACCATCTATCATGCAAATGGACTTCAAAAGAAAGCCAGAGTAGCCATACTTATAGCAAACTAGATTTTAAGCCAAATACTGTAACAAGAAATGAAGAAGGGCATTATATCATAATTAAGGGGTCTAACCATCAGGAATATCTAACAAGTGTAAATAATTATGCCCCCAACTTGAACTACCAAATATATAAATCAATTAGTAACAAACATAAAGAAACTTATTGATAATAATACAATAATAGTAGGGGACTTTAAAACCCGCATACATCAATGGACAGATCATCTAAGCAGAAAATTAACAAGGAAACAATGGCTTTGAGTGACACACTGGACCAGATGGGCTTAACAGATATATTCAGAACATTTTCATCCTAAAGCAACAGAATACACATTCTTCTTGAGTGCACATGGAACATTCTCCAGAATAGATCACATACTTGCTCACAAATCAGCCCTCAACAAGTACAAAAAGATCGAGTTCATACCATTCCTATTTTCAGATCACAACAATAGGAAATTTGAAGTTAACTACAAGAAAAAATTGGAAAGCCCTCAAATACAGGGAAGTTAAGGAATATTATGCTAAAGAATAAATGAATTAACCATAAAATGAAAGAAGAAATAAAAAGTACGTGGAAGCAAATGAAAATGAAAACACAAGAGTCCAAAATCTTAAGGATGCAGCAAAAGCAGTCCTAATGGGGAAGTATATTGCAATACAGGTCTACCACAATCAGCAAGAAAAAAATCTCAAATACACAAACTAACCTTACACCTAAAGAAACTAGAAAAGGAACAGGATATAAAGCCTAAATCCATCAGAAGGGAAAGTAAAAATATTGGAGCAGGGGCGCCTGGGTGGCTCGGTTAAGCGTCTGAATTCAGCTCAGGTCATGATCTCACAGTCTGTGAGTTTGAGCCTGATGTAGGGCTCTGTGCTGACAGCTCAGAGCCTAGAGCCTGCTTCAGAATCTGTGTCTCCCTCTCTCTTTGCCCCTTCCCTGCACATGCTCTGTCTCTCTCTGTCTCAAAAATAAATAAAAACTTTTAAAAATTAAAAAAAAAACAGTGTAGCAAAAGTACAGGATATAGAAACAACAACAACAAAACAGTAGAACAGATCAATGAAACTAACAGCTGGTTCTTTGAAAGAATTAATAAAATTGATAAACCCCTACCCAGACATATCAAAAAGAAAAGAGAAAAGACCCAAATAAATACAATCATGAATGAAAGAGGATAGATCACAATCAACACCACAGAAATACAAACAATTATAGGAGAATAGGATGAAAAATTACATGCCAACCGGGATTTGCTGGGAAGATGGTGGCGTAGGAGGATGCTGGGCTCACCGCGTCCTGTGGATCACTTAGATTCCACCCACACCTGCCTAAATAACCCAGAAAATCATCAGAAGACTAGCAGAACGTATTCTCCAGAGCCAAGCGTAGATGAGAGGTCTACGGAAGAGGGTAGGAAGGGCAGAGAGGCGGTGCGCACTGCACGGACTGGCGGGAGGGAGCAGGGGCGGAGGGACAGCCCGCCGGAAAAGCAGAGCCGGCAAAGCAGAGTCTGGCTTGCAAAAATGGAGGGGACAGATGGAGTGTGTTCTGACAGCAAGCGGGACTTAACATCTGGAAGGTTATAAGTTAACAGATCTGCTCAGAGAACGGGAGGGCTGGAGGACAATGAGAGGGAAAGTTGTTGAGTCCCAGACAACAGAGCGCAGCTTGGCGGGGAACAAAGGCGCTCGCCAGCACCATCTCCCTCGCCCATCCCCCGGCCAAAATCCCAAAGGGAACCAGTTCCTGTCAGGGAACTTGCTTGCAACGCGCAAACACCCAACACTGTGCTTCTGCAGATCCATCCCTCCCGTGGGTCTGACTCCCTTCCGGTGCCACAGGCCCCTCCTGAAGCAGATCACCGAAGGGTAAGCGAGCTGAGCCTACCCCTCCCGCCCCTGTGCACCTTGCTGATCCACCCCAGCTAATACGCCAGATCCCCAGCACCACAAGCCTGGCAGTGTGCAAGTAGCCCAGACAGGCCACACCACCCCACAGTGAATCCTGCCCCTAGGAGAGGGGAAGAGAAGGTACACACCAGTCTGACTGTGTGGCCCCAGCGGTGGACTGGGGGCAGACATCAGGTCTGACTGTGGCCCGTCCACCAACACAAGTTATTCAAGATAGCACAGGGGAAGTGCCCTGCAGTTCCGCACCACTCCAAGGACTATCCAAAATGACGAAATGGAAGAATTTTCCTCAAAAAAAAAAAAAAAATCCAGGAGATAACGACAACTAACGAACTGATCAAAAACTATTTAAACAATATAACAGAAAATGAATTTAGAATAATAGTCATAAAATTAATCGCTGGGCTTCAAAACAGTATAAAGAACAGCAGAGAATATATTGCTACAGAGATCAAGGGACTAAGGCACAGCCAGGAGGAGCTAAAAAATGCTATTAATGAGCTGCAAAATTAAAATGGAGACAACTACAGTTTGGACTGAAGAGGCAGAGGAGAGAATAGGTGAACTAGAAGATAAAATTATGGAAAAAGAGGAAGCTGAGAAAAAGAGATAAAAAATCCAGGAGTATGAGGGGAAAATTAGAGAACTAAGTGATGCACTAAAGAGAAATAATCTACGCATAATTGGTATCCCAGAGGAGGAAGAGAGAGGGAAAGGTGCTGAAGGTGTACTTGAAGAAATAATAGCTGAGAACTTCCCTGATCTGGGGAAGGAAAAAGGCATTGAAATTCAAGAAGCACAGAGAACTCCCTTCAGACGTAACTTGAATCGATCTTCTGCACGACATATCATAGTGAAACTGGCAAAAGACAAGGATAAAAAGAAAATTCTGAAAGCAGTTAGGGATAAACGTGCTCTAACATATAAAGGGAGACCAATAAGACTAGTGATGGATCTCTCTACTGAAACTTAGCAGGCCAGGAAGAAATGGCAGGAAATCTTCAATGTGATGAACAGAAAAAATATGCAGCTGAGAATCCTTTATCCAGCAAGTCTGTCATTTAGAATAGAAGGAGAGATAAAGGTCTTCCCAAACAAACAAAAACCGAAGGAATTCATCACCACTAAACCAGCCCTGCAAGAGATCCTAAGGGGGATCCTGTGAGACAAAGTACCAGAGACAACGCCACAAGCATGAAACCGACAGACGTCACAATGACTCTAAACTCATACCTTTCTATAATAACACTGAATGTAAATGGACTAAATGCGCCAACCAAAAGACATAGGGTGTCAGAATGGATACAAAAACAAGACCCATCTATTTGCTGTCTACAAGAGACTCATTTTAGACCTGAGGACACCTTCAGATTGAAAGTGAAGGAATGGAGAACTATTTATCATGCTACTGGAAGTCAAAAGAAAGCTGGAGTAGCCATACTTACATCAGATGAACTAGACTTTAAATTGAAGGCTGTAACAAGACATGAAGAAGGGCATTATATAATAATTACACAGTCTACCCATCAAGAAGAACTAACAATTATAAATGTCTATGCGCCGAATACGGGAGCCCCCAATATATAAAACAATTACTCATAAACATAAGCAACCTTATTGACAAGAATGTGGTAATTTCAGGGGACTTTAATACCCCACTTACAACAATGGATAGATCATCTAGACACACGGTCAATAAAGAAACAAGGGCCCTGAATGATACATTGGATCAGATGGACTTGACAGATCTATTTAGAACTCTGCATCCCAAAGCAACAGAATATACTTTCTTCTCGAGTGCACATGGAACATTCTCCAAGATCGATGACATACTGGGTCACAAAACAGCCCTTCATAAGTATACAAGAATTGAGATCATACCATGCATACTTTTAGACCACAATGCCATGAAGCTTGAAATCAACCACAGGAAAAAGTCTGGAAAACCTCCAAAAGCATCGAGGTTAAAGAACACCCTACTAAAGAATGAATGGGTCAATCAGGCAATTAGAGAAGAAATTAAAAAATATGGAAACAAATGAAAATGAAAAGACAAGAATGCAAACCCTTTGGGATGCAGCGAAGGCAATCCTGAGAGGAAAATATATTGCAATCCAGGCCTATCTCAAGAAACAAGAAAAATCCCAAATACAAAATCTAACAGCACACCTAAAGGAAATAGAAGCAGAACAGCAAAGACACCCCAAACCCAGGAGAAGAAGAGAAATAATGAAGATCAGAGCAGAAATAAACAATGGAGAATCTAAAGAAACTGTAGAGCAAGTCAATGAAACCAAGAGTTGTTTTTTTGAAAAAATAAACAAAAATGATAAACCTCTCGCCATGCTTCTCAAAAAGAAAAGGGAGATGATCCAAATAGATAAAATCATGAATGAAAATGGACTTATTACAACCAATCCCTCAGAAATACAAACAATTATCAGGGAATACTATGAAAAAGTATATGCCAACAAACTGGACAACCTGGAAGAAATGGGCAAATTCCTAAACACCCACACACTTCCAAAACTCAAACAGGAGGAAATATAAAGCTTGAACAGACCCATAACCAGTAAAGAAATTGAATCAGTTATCAAAAATATCCCAACAAATAAGAGTCCAGGACCAGATGGCTTCCCTGGGGAATTCCACCAGACATTTAAAGCAGAGATAATACCTACCCTTCTCAAGCTATTCCAAAAAATAGAAAAGGAAGGAAAACTTCCAGACTCATTCTATGAAGCCAGTATTATTTTGATTCCTAAACCAGACAGAGACCCAGTAAAAAAAGAGAACTACAGGCCAATATCCCTGATAAATATGGATGCAAAAATTCTCAATAAGATACTAACAAATCGAATTCAACAGCATATAAAAAGAATTATTCACCATGATCAAGTGGGATTCATTCCTGGGATGCAGGGCTGGTTCAACATTCACAAATCAATCAACGTGATACATCACATTAATAAAAGAAAAGATAAGAACCATATGATTCTGTCAATCGATTCAGGAAAAGCATTTGACAAAACTCAGCATCCTTTCTTAATAAAAACCCTTGAGAAAGTCGGGATAGAAGGAACATACTTAAACATCAAAAAAGCCATTTATGAAAAGCCCACAGCTAATATCATCCTCAGTGGGGAAAAACTGAGAGCTTTCCCCCGAGAATAGGATCACGACAGGTATGTCAACTCTCACCGCTGTTGTTTCACATAGTGTTGGAAGTGCTAGCATCAGCAATCAGACAACAAAAGGAAATCAAAGGCATCAAAGTTGGCAAAGATGAAATCAAGCTTTCACTTTTTGCAGATGACATAATATTATACATGGAAAATCCGATAGACTCCACCAAAAGTCTGCTAGAACTGATACATGAATTCAGCAAAGTTGCAGGATACAAAATCAATGTACAGAAATCAGTTGCATTCTTATACACTAACCATGAAGCAACAGAAAGACAATTAAAGAAACTGATCCCATTCACAATTGCACCAAGAAGCAAAAAATACCTAGGAATAAATCTAACCAAAGATGTACAAGATCTGTATGCTGAAAACTATAGAAAGCTTATGAAGGAAATTGAAGAAGATATAAAGAAATGGAAAAAGATTCCGTGCTTATGGGTTGGAAGAATAAATATTGTTAAAATGTCAATACTACCCAAAGCTATCTACATATTCAATGCAATCCCAATCAAAATTGCCCCAGCATTCTTCTCGAGGGTAGAACAAGCAATCCTAAAATTCATATGGAACCACAAAAGGCCCCGAATAGCCAAAGTAATTTTGAAGAAGAAGACCAAAGCAGGAGGCATCACAATCCCAGACTTTAGCCTCGACTACAAAGCTGTAATCATGAAGACAGCATGGTATTGGCACAAAAACAGACACATAGACCAATGGAATAGAATATAAACCCCAGAAATAGACCCACAAAAGTATGGCCAACTCATCTTTGACAAAGCAGGAAAGAATATCCAATGGAAAAAAGAGTCTCTTTAACAAATGGTGCTGGGAGAACTGGGCAGCAACATGCAGAAGAATGAAACTAGACCACTTTCTTACACCATTCACAAAAATAAACTCAAAATGGATAAAGGACCTGAATGTGAGACAGGAAACCATCAAAACACTAGAGGATAAAGCAGGAAAAGTCCTCTCTGATCTCAGCCGCAGCAATTTCTTACTTGACACATACCCAAAGGCAAGGGAATTAAAAGCAAAAATGAACTATTGGGACCTCATGAACATAAAAAGCTTCTGCACAGCAAAGGAAACATTCAACAAAGTGAAAAGGCAACCAAAGGAATGGGAAAATATATTTGCAAATGACATATTGGACAAAGGGCTAGTATCCAAAATCTATAAAGAACTCACCAAACTCCACACCCGAAAAACAAATAATCCAGTGAAGAAATGGGCAGAAAACATGAGTAGACACTTCTCTAAAGAAGACATCCGGATGGCCAACAGGCACATGAAAGAATGCTCAACATCGCTCCTCATCAGGGAAATACAAATCAAAACCACACTCAGATATCACTTGTCACCAGTCAGAGTGGCCCAAATGAACAAATCAGGAGACTATAGATGCTGGAGAGGATGTGGAGAAACGGGAACCCTCTTGCACTGTTGATGGGAATGCAAACTGGTGCAGCTGTTCTGGAAAACAGTGTGGAGTTTCCTCAAAAAATTAAAAATAGACCTACCCTGTGACCCAGCAATAGCACTGCTAGGAATTTACCCAAGGGATACAGGAGTACTGATGCAGAGAGGCACTTGTACCCCAATGTTTATAGCAGCACTCTCAACAATAGCCAAATTATGGAAAGAGCCTAAATGTCTATCAACTGATGAATGGATAAAGAAATTGTGGTTTATATACACAATGGAATACTACGTGGCAATGAGAAAAAATGAAATATGGCCGTTTGTAGCCACGTGGATGGAACTGGAGAGTGTGATGCTAAGTGAAATAAGCCATACAGAGAAAGACAGATACCATATGTTGTCACTCTTATGTGGATCCTGAGAAACCTAACAGAAACCTATGGGGGAGGGGAAGGAAAAAAAAAAAGAGGTCAGAGTGGGAGAGAGAGCCAAAGCATGAGAGACTCTTAAAAACTAAGAACAAACTGAGGGTTGATGGGGGGTGGGAGGGAGTGTAGGGTAGGTGATGGGCGTTGAAGAGGGCATCTTTTGGGATGAGCACTCGGTGTTGTATGGAAACTGATTTGACAATAAATTTCATATATTAAAAAATAAAAGTAAGTAAGTAAATAAATAAATAAAAATCACCTCAAAAAAAAAAAAAAAGAAAAATTACATGCCAACCAATTGGACAATCTGGAAGAAATGGAAAAATTCCTATAAACATACAAACTACCAAAACATAAAGAGGAAGAAACAGATAATTTGAACAGACCCATATCCAGCCAAGAAATTGAATCAGTAATCAAAAATCTACCAACAAACAAAACTCCAGGGCCAGATAGCTTACCAGGGGATTTGTACCAAACATTTAAAGAAGAGGTAATTCCTATTCTTCTCAAACTGTTCCAAAAAATAGAAATGGAAGGAAAACTTCCAAACTCTATCTACAAATCCAGCATTATCTTGATTCCAAAGCCAAAGACTCCACTAAAAAAGAATTAGAGACCAATTAACATGATGAAAATGGATGCAAAAACTCCCAAGCAGATACTATCAAATTGAATCCAACAGTACATTAAAATAATTATGCATCTTGATTACATGGGATTTATTCCTGGGCTACAAAGCTGGTTCAATATTTGCAAATCAATCATCATAATTAATAAAAGAAAGGATAAGAACCATATGATCCTCTTAATAAATGCAGAAAAAACAAACATTTGAGAAAATACAGCATGGTTTCTTGATAAAAACCCTCAACAAAGTAGGGGTAGAGGGACATACCTCAACATCATAAAGGCCATATAAGTGAGACCCACAGGTAATATAATCCTCAATGGGGAAATACTGAGAGCTTTTCCTACTCTCACCTTACTATTTAACATAGTACTGGAAGTCTTAGCCTCAGCAATCAGACAACAAAAAGAAATAAAAGGCATCCGAATCAGAAAGGAAGAAGTCAAACTTTCACTATTGACAGTTGACATGATACTCTATGTAGAAAACCCAAAAGATTCCACCAAAACATTGCTAGAACTAATATATGAATTCAGCAGACTTTCAGGATATAAAATCATTGTAGAAAAATCTGTTGTCAATATACCAATAATGAAGCAACAGAAAGAGAAATTGAGGAATCGATCCTATTTACAATTGCACTCAAACCTATAAGATACCTAGGAATAAACCTTACCAAAGAGGTCTATACACCGAAAACTATAGAAACCTTATGAAAGAAATTGAAGAGAACACAAAGAAAGTGAAAAACACTCCATGCTCATGTATTGGAAGAAAAAGATTGTTAAAATGTCTATATTACCTAAAACAATCTACACATTTAATACAATCACTCTAAAAATACCAACAGCATGTTTTACAGAGCTAGAACAAACAATCCTAAAATTTGTATGGAACCAAAAAAGACCCCGAATAGCCAATGCAGCCCTGAAAAAGAAAAACAAAGCTGGAGGCATCATGATTCCACACTTCAAGCTATATTAGAAATATTTAGTCATCAATACAGTATGGTACTGGCACAAAAACAGACATATTAATCAATGGAACAAAATATAAAACTGCAAAACGGACCCACACCTATATGATCAACTAATCTTCAACAAAGCAGCAAAGAATATCCAATGGAAAAATGACAGTCTCTTAGGCTAATGGTGTGGGAAAAACTGAACAGTGACATGCAGAAGAATGAAACAGGACCACTTTCTTACACCATACACAAAAATAAATTCAAAATGGATTAAAGACCAACTGTGAGACAGGAAACCATCAAAATCCTACAGGAGAATACAGACAGCAATCTTTTTGACCTTGTCTGGAGTAACTTCTTATTAGACACAGTGCCATAGGCAAGGGAAACAAAAGCAAAAATGAACTTTTGGGACTTCCTCAAGATAAAAATCTCCTGCACAGTGAAGGAAATAATCAACAAAACTAAAAGGCAACCGATGAAATCAGAGAAGATATTTGCAAATGAAATATCTGATAAAGGGTTAATATCCAAAATTTATAAAGAACATATCAAACTCAATACCCCCAAAACAAAGAATCCAGTTAGGAAATGGGCAGAAGACATGAAAAGACACTTTTCCAAAGAAGACATCCAGATGGCTAACAGACACATGAAAAGATATTCCACATCACTCATCATCAGAGAAAAATAAATTAAAACCATGATGAGATACCACCTCACACCTGTCAGAATGACTAAAATTAACAATACAAGAAACAACAAATGTTGGCAAGGGTGTGTAGAAACATGAACCCTCTTGCACTGTTGGTAGGAATGCAAACTGGTGCAGCCACTCTGGAAAACAGTATGGAAGTTCCTCAAAAAGTTAAAAATAGAACTACCCTACAACCTAGCAATTGCACTACTAGGTACTTGCCCAAAGGATAAAAAAAATATAGATTAGAATGAGCACATGTACGCAGTTGTTTATAGCAGCATTATCAGCAATAGCCAAACTTTGGAGAAAGCCCAAATGTTCATTGACTGATGAATAAAGAAGATGTGGTATATAAACACAATGGAATATTAATCAGCCATCAAAAAGAATGAAATCTTGCCATTTGCAGTAACATGGATAGAGCTAGAGTGTATTATGCTAGGCAAAATAAGTAAGGTAGATAAAGAAATTTACCACATGATTTCAGTGATATATCGAATTTAAGTAACAAAACAGATGAGAATATGGTAAGGGGGGGAAGAGGGAAATAAACCATAAGAATCTCTTAATGATAAAGAAGAAATTGAGAGTTGATGGAGGTTGCTGGGTGGGGGATGTGTTAAATGGGTGATGGGTATTAAGGAGGGCACTTGTGTTGATCAATGGGTGTTATTTGTAAGTGATGAATCACTAAATTCTATTCCTGCAAATTATATTACACTATATCTCAATTAACTGGAATTTAAATAAAATTTTGAAAAAAAAGAAATGACCTACTTTTTTTCTTGACATTTCTCTTCTTTAAAATATATTTTGTTTTTAATGGTGCTGGGAGAACTGGACAGCAACATGCAGAAGGTTGAAACTAGACCACTTTCTCACACCATTCACAAAAATAAACTGAAAATGGATAAAGGACCTGAATGTGAGACAGGAAACCATCAAAACCCTAGAGGAGAAAGCAGGAAAAGACCTCTCTGACCTCAGCCGTAGCAATTTCTTACTTGACACATCCCCAAAGGCAAGGGAATTAAAAGCAAAAATGAATTACTGGGACCTTATGAAGATAAAAAGCTTCTGCACAGCAAAGGAAACAACCATCAAAACTAAAAGGCAACCAACGGAATGGGAAAAGATATTTGCAAATGACATATCGGACAAAGGGCTAGTATCCAAAATCTATAAAGAGCTCACCAAACTCCACACCCAAAAAACAAATAACCCAGTGAAGAAATGGGCAGAAAACATGAATAGACACTTGTCTAAAGAAGACATCCGGATGGCCAACAGGCACATGAAAATATGCTCAACGTCGCTCCTCATCAGGGAAATACAAATCAAAACCACACTCAGATATCACCTCACGCCAGTCAGAGTGGCCAAAATGAACAAATCAGGAGACTATAGATGCTGGAGAGGATGTGTAGAAACGGGAACCCTCTTGCACTGTTGGTGGGAATGCAAATTGGTGCAGCCGCTCTGGAAAGCAGTGTGGAGGTTCCTCAGAAAATTAAAAATAGACCTACCCTATGACCCAGAAATAGCACTGCTAGGAATTTACCCAAGGGATACAGGAGTACTGATGCATAGGGGCACTTGTACCCCAATGTTTATAGCAGCACTCTCAACAATAGCCAAATTATGGAAAGAGCCTAAATGTCCATCAACTGATGAATGGATAAAGAAATTGTGGTTTATATACACAATGGAGTACTACATGGCAATGATAAAGAACGAAATATGGCCGTTTGTAGCCACGTGGATGGAACTGGAGAGTGTGATGCTAAGTGAAATAAGCCATACAGAGAAAGACAGATACCATATGTTTTCACGCTTATGTGGATCCTGAGAAACGTAACAGAAACCCATGGGGGAGGGGAAGG
Organism: Panthera pardus; assembly: GCF_024362965.1. Classification (NCBI taxonomy): domain Eukaryota; kingdom Metazoa; phylum Chordata; class Mammalia; order Carnivora; family Felidae; genus Panthera; species Panthera pardus. Next base: position 80,639,720 of record NW_026526843.1, read on the forward strand.
AAAAAAAAAAGAGGTTAGAGTGGGAGAGAGCCAAAGCATAAGAGACTGTTAAAAACTGAGAACAAACTGAGGGTTGAGGGTTGATGGGGGGTGGGAGGGAGGGGAGGATGGGTGATGGGTATTGAGGAGAGCACCTTTTGGGATGAGCACTGGGTGTTGTATGGAAACCAATTTGACAATAAATTTCATAGATTGGAAAAAAAATCTATTTTGTTTTATATGAATATAACCATTGCATCCTTCTGTGAATATTGTTTACATGTTACAATTTTTCCAACTTCTGTTAGCATATCTATGTCTATACAAATATATATGTATTTTTATATGCATACATATATTTGTAAGTAAGCTCCATGCTGGAGCTCAGTGCAGGGCTTGAACTCACAGCCCTGAGATCAAGACATGAGCTGAGATCAAGAGTCAGGCGTTTAACCAACTGAGCCACCCAGGAGCCCCTCTGTGTTTATATTTAAATGCAATTAAAGTGGATAGACAGCACTTTTTTTTTAACCCAATCTGGTAATTTCTGCCTTTTAATTGTATGTTTAGCTTGTTGACATGGTTAGATTTAAGTCTAAGGTTTTATTATTCATTTTCTGTTTTCTCCATGATGACCTTTTATTTTTTCCTCTGACCTTTCTGTCCTTACTTCTTTTATATGATTTGAATATTCTTAGTAGTCCATTTTAATGTTTGTTGTAGAATTTTGGCTTTATACTTTTATTAAGTTGTTGCTTTAGAAATAAAAAATATGCATACATAATATTCCAAGTCTGTATTGTGGTAATATTTTCTATTTCAAGTAAAATATGGACATTTTACAACATTGGACCTTTTACCTTCTTCCACTAACTTTTATATTATAGCTGTAATATTAAAAACAGCTATATACATTGAAAACCACGCAAGACAATGTTATAATTTTTGCTTTCAATAGTCATGCATATTTTTTTTATTTTTTTTTTTAATTTTTTGAAAATATTTATTTATTTTTGAGAGACAGAGTGAGACAAAGTGAGACTGGGGGAGGGGCAGACAGAGAGGGAGACACACGATTGGAAACAGGCTCCAGGCTCTGAGCTGTCAGCACAGAGCCTGACGCGGGGCTCGAACCCACAGACTGAGATCATGACCTGAGCCGAAGTCAGATGCTCAACCGACTGAGCCACCTAGGCGCCCCAGCCATGCATATTTTAAAGAAATTCAGATATTTTATTTTCTGTAAGTTCCATGAAATTGGTAGTGGTTTGAATAAATATTCAGATTCTACATTTTGCTCTAAAGTTATAATTCGCTAAAATAATTGGATTACTTAAAATTAATAAGTGTTCTAGGAAGGGCTCTCTTATAAACATAGCATCCACTCAATGAGCTAGGTTTTGTCACCCGAGTCTCAGCTCTTGGCCATCAAACTCACAATTTGCTAAAGGAACTGCTTGTTTACTCTTTGTTTCTAAGGACTCCATTTTCTTAGGGCCTAGAGTTCTGTCTATGAAAAATTAGGAGCTAGAGTTTGTCTCACCCCTATCTATTGTCATTGTATTTGATGTGTCTTCAGAAACAGAAAACTTATTTCCAAGACACAATTTGAGGCTGGAGAAAAGAAGACAAGAAGTTTCCAAGTTTAGACAACTGGAAATGATCCAGCTGTGAGGAGGAAATCAAAGAGAGAAGGGAGAATCACTGGAATGATGTCCTTGAGGAGGCAAAGAGGAGAAAGAAGCTGAGCTCCAATGGAGAAGTGGGACTTCCATGGAGGAGAGACATTTCTCCCACATTCCAGGAGTGGAGGCAGGATGTGGGGTGTTGATGATAAATATTCCTCCTTTACATTCACTTTTTAAACACCGAAGAGCTGATGAATTTTGCATATGCCTACTGATATAAGTTTAGTCTTATGGATAAATACATACAAAGAAAATAGTCGGAAGCTAGCATAAGAATGAGGTAAAATTTTATAGTCAAAGGTGATTTCATTATCAGACCAACATTTAATATTGAACTTTAAACTGCCTGCTCTTTTCTATAGCTGCAATCTCAGACTAAAAGAAGGAGTAAGAATAAACACAATAAAATCTTTAATCAAATAGTGAAATGTGAAAGTTTTAAAAAAATAAGTTTTAAAAAAATCAATAAGTGTCCTAAAAAATAAGCAAGTTTCCCCTGAAGATAAGAAATTATGAGCAATGATTGATAAATGGAAGAAAGATGTATCATGAGTGAATGACTAAACCAATCCTAAAACCAGGCATAGGCCAGAAGTGTTTTTCAGAAGCAGCCAGGTGATTCAATCTTCCTATAGCCGAAATTAGAGATTCTTCCCCACAATGGTGAACATAGGCAGGCTCCTGCTCTTAGTTGAGATACTTCAGATTCCAGTCCTTATGCCTGGGAGCTACCTTCTGGGATGATATGAATAGCATTCTCACACTGGCTGCAGAGGAATTTGAATATGTGCACGTACATTGGCTTATAGTTGTATATCTCTGCTTTTTATGATACAGCCTGTAGATTCCTTTGACAGGTGCCCAACCCATCATAACATTATCCTAATGGGACAATTTTTTCCATGCTGAATATCTTTTCTGTTACTGTCTCCATAACTAGGCTCTAGTAAATAACAATGGTTCCTACATTAGCCCTAGAAATAACAATAAAACATGTAGGTTAATGTAGGACTGGAATCTGCCCTTGTGATCTTGCCAGAGAGTCTGAGCGTAAAATTTTCCTTGTGAGATCTGATTCACTCACATCAAAAGAAGAACAAACAATGTGTATTCTTACTTGATAGGCTATTTTCCTTCCTGTGAAAGTGGAATTTCTTTTGGATTCTAGTTTCTCTCTGTGTCTCTCTATCTCCCCCCAGCACTTCTCTCCCTCTCTCTCTTTATCTCCTCTCAAGGCTGTTAAAGTGAGTCCAAAATGATGACATTACAGCTGCAATTAGTCTCATTCAAAGAGAATTCACAATATGTGATAATATACATTCTCTACCACCAGTAACAGTGACCAAAAAAATGCTACAGGACAGGAAATAATTATTTTTTGCATAAAATCAACATGACCATAAAAGAGTAGCCCTGGGGCACTTGGGTGGCTCTGTTGGCTAAGCATCCGACTCTTGGTTTCAGTTCAGGTCATGATCTCATGGTTTGTGGGTTTGAGCCCTGAGTCGGGCTCCACACTCACAATGTGGAGCCTGCTTGGGATTCTGTCTCTCCCTATCTCTCTGCCCTTCTCTCTCTCTCTCTCTCTCTCTCTCTCTTTCACACACACACACACACACACACACACACACACACACACACAGATAAACTTTGAGTAAAAAGAATAGCCCTAAGAATGTCACAGAAAGTAACACGGAGGAGCTAAGATTCAAGATCTTGTCTAAATGTGTTTCCCACACTACCTGCTACTCTGCTCTTCACTGGGTAGCTACATGTCAGGCCAGCAATCAGAGGCCAATTCAACAACTTGTTGATCATTCTACCAGTCACAGTTCTTAATCCTCCCCCCCTTGCCACTTCCCATTCTATGCTTTTCTGGCTGTTGTGGTGGGTTATGAGGAGAAATTGTAGAGGCAGCCTCTGTCCTTGGGAATAAGCATTTAATCAAGGAAGAAATCTGATACCCATGGATGTGTTAAAAGGCACTTAGTGGATCCCCTGAGTAGGTCAGGTTGCCAGAAGCTTAGAAGAGTCATAAGGACCAAGGTTGGATGAAGTGGTTTATAAAGAACTTCTAGAAGACGTGACAGAGTTTATCATGGTCTTTAGGGGGTAACGTGGAGATGGGTAACTGTTGCATTCATCAAGTGTAACTGAATGGATCACCCTTCCTCACCCCCACACCCAGTCTTCCACATCTTTGTTGGCATAGATGTGTGTTCTCCTGAAAGACAGGCTACATTTTTCAGGGGAGAGACAACTCCATTTCCTGGATGCTTGGCTAAAGGATGCACCATATACAGCAGCACAGAACCCCAGCCTTTGAAGGTGCCCTGAAGCTATAACTGAGTATCCCAACAGCCATTCCCACATGCTGCAATGCTAATCTCTGTAGATGTACTGGGCATGGTAATGTGATCACTGGGACCTCTATTTTACTATATACAGATCCTTGATCTGTATCTTAGAAGGCAACATAAATATTAACACTGGCAATAGTAATGAGAAACTACCATTACTGGGTACGTGTTGCATGCTGGGAATGCTAATACCTTGATTTGTTTAATCTCACAACACTATGAAGTATGAATTAATATAATCTAATAGTTAATATAATAATAATATAATCCTCACTTTACAGAAATGATTTTGAGGACTAGAAATAGTGAAACCATTTCTTTGTCTGATTCCAATGTCCATAGATATGACCATTTAACTGTACTGCATATCTATGATGTTATAGATGCCTCTACAACAATGTCAGCACTGACAGAAGATAGGGCTCTTAATTCCAGCTGAACCAATTATCCCTGAATGGCTGTCACCATAAAAAAGCATGCACTGAAATATCTCAGGCTTTTTTTTAAACATTTATTTATTTTTGAGAGAGAGAGTGAGAGAGAGACAGAGCGTGAGAAGGGGAGGGGCAAAGAGAGAGGGAGACACAGAATCCGAAGCAGGCTCCAGGCTCTGAGCTGTCAGCAGAGCCCAATGTGGGGCTCGAACTCATGAACTGCAAGATCATGACTTGAGCTGAAGTCGGACGCCCAACCCAGGTGCCCCTCAGCCTTTTTTTATTGTTCAAATTGCACAAAGACTTTTGTATCAGCAAAGTGACCCCCAAAGAAACTGCAAAACTAATCTCAGCCCATCCATCCATCCATCCATCCATTCATCCATCCATCCATCCGCACATCCACGCATGAAATCATGACTCCAGGCATCAATCCATCCAAGACATTTGTTTGCAGAGCTTCCATAGACCATGAACTATAGCCCAGACCCTATTAGAAAGCTTTAGCATTATCCTGTGATGTAGGGCAAGGGAGTCTCTTAAGGAATATTCTTTCTGTTTCAAAACTCTGGTCCTCTGTGGTCTCCTCTTGGACTGATTGTCTCTTTTGGCATTCTGTAATATACTTATCACCAACTCCTAAACAGAAGTTTTCAGATGCAGCTGTACATTGTATGCATCTTTCCAGATGCTGAATCACTGAGATTCTTCCCAATGACCAACATCAAAGCACTAGAATATACAGAAATGATATAATGCTTCAAGATCATTTGAGTGGTGCTTCTTAACTCAATATACATCACAGAGCAGGAAGGGCAACATCTAAAACTTGGTGGAAAAAGTACAATTTGGGGGTCAATTTTTTATACATAGGAGAAGCCTCCTCCTGTACTGTACCACTGTACCTTCATCTATTTATTCACTTGATTTGTCACTAAGCAAATTTCCAGGCCTGGAAAGAGGATCTGTCAGTGTTTGCTTCTATGTTGCTAGAAATTAAAAACAACTTGTGCAATGAACTTCTCACTATGGTGTTCAAGAGATGTTGTTTCAGCATCTGCTGAACTACAGAGTTGCTTTATAACATTATCACAGTGTTGACAATGTACTATTATGATTATTAAAAATATAGCTGCACATTTTTTTGAGGTGAAAGCACTTAGCATAGAGGGTGTTTTCCCCTAAATTAGTAGTTGAACAAATGGATCTAAATTAAATGCAAATGTCAAAATAAGCCTCAAAAGAACAGATAGATAATAGTTTTTTTAAATATAAGCTGTCCCTCCCTGCTTTTTATGATCTGGTTTCTGCCCACATTCCCACCTTATTGCCTCATTTCCTGTCTCTCACTCGGGTACCTTATGCCATAGTTACTATGCCACTCTGGGCTGAAAAGACCTCTTGAGTACAGACGTGTGCACGTGTCTGTGCATGCACAGGACCCTTGGGACAAGCACACTTATTGAGTCACGATTCCATGCCTGTGGGTGGCCTCCCACAATACATCCTGTGTCTTAGTTTCCACTCCTTTGTTTGTTTCTTTTTCTCTTGAGTCAGATGGATTAAGCTTCAGTTGCCCTGGTAACCAACTTCAGCTTTTTATCTCAACCTCTGGTCACAGAAAGAGAGAGAGATGGAGACAAGGGCTGTCTTATCTGTCCTGGACCTTCAGCTGGGCTGGCTGATGCCTAAGGCTGAGTGACCCACTGAAGATGAGCAGAAGAATGTTGCCATGACAACAGAATCACTCACCCCTTTCCAGCACACAGGCCCTTCTCCCTCCCTCTCCCTGCTTGCTAGGGTCTCACCTGAGAATGGGAATGTGCTTTTGCTAGGAGAGAAGGAATAGATTGATGTGTAGCAGAGGATGCAAAGAGAGAGGTGTAATTTTGGGATGTCTTCAAAAGGGACTCGGTGAGGGGCGAGACCCAAATAAAGCATTCTGTACAGTACTGAGACCCTAGGAGATGATGAAGACTATATGAGAGCACAGTGAGTCTAAATGTGGTTCTATGATTTTCTCCAGAGGTACACGGTGTTACATCATTTTCTGAAGCCAAATTCCATGGCTCAGGCCCTGGAAAACAGGGTCTGTGTTGTTAAAGTAGAATTGAGCCTGCCATTGCTTATGGGGGGCAAAGAATGACTTGAGAAGGGCCTGCACACCTCAGTGACAGCTCTTGTAAGTTACTCTACCCTGTGTGTTGGTCTGGTCCACTCCTCCTTTCTTCTGTGTTCTGGTTTGAGGGTCCATTTATGGGATGCAAGATGTTCTGGGTTAAAGTAGAGGACAATGCAAGGATGCCCCAATCTCCTCTAACATTCACTCATTGGAGGGTGGAGGGTGGAGAAGCCGGTGAGGATGGTATGATGAGATCACTTGTGCTCTTTAGACTGCATGGGCATTTTGCTTGATTTATTCTCCCTGACTAATGTGATCTTCATTGTGAGTGCCCATGCTCTGGACTTGACAGTAAGGGGCAAAAAACTCTACTGAATTTATGTCTAATATGGTATGTGTAATCAGATGCTGTTGTCAACCAAAACCATTCTGGAATGCAAGGATTTAGTCAGTCAAGGAGAAGCTTTATTGTCATGCAGTATACAAACCAGAAAGACCCAGCCTTTGGCTGCAAATGGACAGTACGTTCCAAAGGGGAAGGTTTGGGCTCAGGGTTAAATAGGCAAAAACTGCAAGCTCCATGCCCTTTATTGAGAATGGTCAGACTCAGGTCCCAAACTGCAAACTTCAGGAGCAGAGTGAGAAGCAGGGTACAACTCACTATTTCTGGTAGCAGTTTCAGGATGTGGCAGCTGCTGAAAAGCATGGTAGAATGTCTACAGGGGCCGTTTTGTAAAATTTGCTAAATTTTGTGCAAGCTTGTCACCTCAGGCTGTGCTCACTGGTTTTGCTCCTCATGGAGCATGATTAAAATTTTAGTTTCTCTCCCATCTTGTCTATTAGCTGTTTTGTTTAATTATTGGAGTCTTTTGTTCTCACTATAATGTGAATGGTTCATTTGAATCAATGTTCAGTCTGTTTTGGTGAAAATGCTCAGATTCCCCCCGGCCTCCCTACTTCTTTCCAAGATGAGGAAGGGGTATGTATGGTTTACAAGTCTCCTGGGTGATGCTGGAAGGGGGTCTATGAAGTTCTTATATTTCTCACACTGGCCTTGGTGTTTTCTGAGGATAGGATGACTCTTGTTTCCCTGGACCAACTGTAAAGTTGACCTGCACCACCCATGCATGTGGCTGGTGAAACTTGCATTTTCCTCTCCTCTTGGTGGGGAGCTGGTGTTCCATGGCTGGCCCAGCCTCAGCTCACCTGGGTTGGCATATGAAGACCTCTCTGAATCTTGGTCTCAACCTCCAACCCCACCCTGGGCAGGGCTGTTGTTTCACAGAATCAGCTGCAGGGTCACCTAGTCCCTCGCCTACTTACGCTTCCTTCATGAACCCCTCAGTATGACTCAGTCACTTTCCACATTTCCCCCTCTAGGAATGCAGACCCTGGGGTGTGACAGCACAGCTGGGGCCAGGATCAGCTCCAGAAAGCTAAGTTCCTAAACTTCAGCCATTCCCTTGCCTAAAGAGGCTGTTGGGTCATCCTGCAAAGTGAACTCTGGATCACAAACATAAATGGGGGCAAAATCCTCACCTCTACTTCTCTGATATATCTCACTTGTCCCCTCCCATACAGGGAAGTCAGACTTAAAAGCCTTACCTCCACCTGTCACCTCCTCAGTGTGTCTTATACTCCTCTAACACTGGGATAGATCATTTTTCTTTTGCTTGATATTCATGCTGAAAAGGCTCCCCATAGTATATACAGATCCCAAAGGGAAAGCTTTAGAATTTGTTTTTTTTTAAGGAAAAAAGAGATTGGCTAACTGACAAAGAAACATAAAATAGAAGGGATTACCAAACATGAACTCTTGTGCCATCATTAGCAAGGTAAGATTTATAAAAGTAAACTTCGAGTTCAAAGACAGACATCATGTTTTAAAAAGGTCCTAGGAGGTGGTGTGTCTGCAATTTTAATGTCAGTACCCAGAGAGCTTCACTCCTAAGTCATCTTCTCCTACCAGTGCCTGGTAACTATTAAGGATAGTTGGGTAGCAGAGATAAACTTACCTAAAACTTGTGATGCCTTCCAGGAGTTACAGGGCAAGCCTGAGTCCATGTTCATGTCTGGTCAGTCCAGGAATATCATGGAGGGTAAGCAAATTTTTTCCACATATTTCTCATTATTTACCACATAATCAATTAAAAGAGCAGCATTTGAAATAGCACTTGAAATTCCCTATAAAGGGAAATACTTTTCTTATTACTGGGAGGAGCACAGTCTACATTATTGGAAAACAGAATGAAAGGACAACTGTCCTAATATAAAGTTATTGGAATGAAAATGTTTGCTTGAGAACTTCTCATTCTGGAAAAAAAATGCCTTCAGTGGCCTTGTTACTGATGTTTGAATACATGTTCCTGGCTCAATCTGTTTTTTAAAAAATTTTTAATGTTTATTTATTTTTGAGAGAGACAGAGACAGAATGTGAGTGGGTTAGGGGCAGAGAGAGAGGGAGACACAGAATTGGAAGCAGGCTCCAGGCTCTGAGCTGTCAGCACAGAGCCCGACGCGGGGCTCGAACTCATGAGCTGTGAGATCATGACCTGAGCCAAAATCGGACGCTCACCTGACTGAGCCATCCAGGTGCCCCATGGCTCAATCTTAAACAAGGCATTTTTTTCTCTAGGTAGTTTTATGGGTGTCGGTCCCATCAAGAAAAGACAACGGGGAGCACTCCGGCACATAACAGCTTTTCTTAGGGTCTTGAGTTCTCCAGCTGGTCGTCACTCACTGAAAAGCAATGATGCTATCAAACTCATTTTGTGAGCTCCTGGTGCCTGCCCTGCTATGAGAATGGACAATCTCACTCACCCTATGAATACATATCTTGACTGCCTTATGTGCAGATGGGGAAACCAAGAGATCTCTGGCCATGCAGCCAGAGAGCTTACTAGATGAAGTTGTGACAGCACTGCTGCCCATTCTAGGTGACTTTATGATGTGCTAACATCATCTTTTTCTCCCTCTCATTTATCATGAGTATGTTAAGTAGCAGTGAACTAATTTAGTGATTTATAAGGAAAAGAAATCAGGGCAAGGTACTCCTTGTTTCTTTAACACAAACACCTCAAGACTTATAGGTTATTGTGGGGAACACATGCATTGCAGATTAGTTATAGATTTAAAGTGAGATTCTCCAGTAAAACCCCCTCTGCTTCCCCCTTCCATCCATGTCAATCTGCAAGGAAGCAATGGCAGGTCTCAGGTGGCCTTTTACTCAGCATTCAACAACACAAATAGAACCCATCTATTATTAATAAGTGTTTTTTAATGTTTATTAATTTTTGAGACAGAGAACAAGCAGGATAGGGGGAGAGAGAGGGAGACAGAGGATCTGAAGCAGGTTCTGCACTGATAGCAGTGAGCCCAATGCGGGGTTCGAACTCACAAACTGTGAGATCATGACCTGAGCTGAAGTTGGACGCTTAATCCACTGAACCACCCAGGTGTCCTCTTAATAGGTGTTTTTTACTCTTATAAAGCAGGTCCCTTAGCACTTATCTGGAGAGTGAGAGAATACCAACCAACCAACAAATATTTAAGTTATTGGTCTAAGTATTAGGAAGAAAATAACCCAGGTCCTAGGCCAGGAACAACCTGCTTTACAGAGTGGTCAGGGAGAGCCTCTCTGAGGAGGCAATACTGGAGCAGAAACCCAATGGTTAGAAGGGACTAACCATGTAAGGATCCAGGGAGAGACTTTTCCAGGCAGAGACAACTGTGGTTACCAATTTCATAATGAGGAAAGAAGCTTGGTGTGTTCAAGGAACAAAAGTAGGCCAGAGTTACTTCTGTGAAGGCAAGAGGTGATGAGATTGTTTGGATATTAAAAGAGTAGCAGTAGATGAGCCCAGAAGGGGATGGATACAGGATGTATTCAGAAAATAGAATCTAGAGGACTTGTTGCTGGGTTGCCATGGAGACCAACAAAATGCAACACATAAAGAGGTGTGATTCAGACATGTTAACTGTGTGGTTCCTTCTGGTCATCCAACAAAAACACAGACAAATCTGGATCTCAGGGGACAAGTTGATGCATGAGATACGAATGTGGGGGGTCACATTGTGTACATGATATATACTGGCAAAAAGGATGAAACAACCCACAGACAGAGTGTAGCATGAAAAGGGCCCTGTTAAAAGTCACATGCAAAGGTAGGAGTAAGCAGTAGACACTGACAAGGAATGGAGTGGCCATTGTAGTTGAAGGAACAACACCCAGAGAGTATATTGTCAAATATGCAAAATTAAAAATGAAATAAAAGAAGTGAGGGAGTATGGGAAGGAGGGACAGTTTCAAAAAGGAAACAAAATTATGAAGCCTACCAAAAGCAGTTGAAAGATACAATATGTTGGAGATGAGAGCATCATCATAGGGTTTGGCAATATGAAGGTCACTAGTGCCCTTGACAAAATCAGTTTCCTTTTGTGGGGCGGGATGATAGAAGCATAATTGAAATACTTATCAAGGAAAATGGTTATAGAACAAGTGGAGAGAGACTTGATATTTGGAGCATCAGGGAACTGTGCCAGTGAAGAGGGAGCATGGGGTGGGCTGAGGACCAAGTGCAAGCTAATACAGCACCCCCTGCCCCCCAGGTGGGATGTGTGTGATATTCCTCAGGCACTTCTGGCTGCCCAACAACAAAGGAAAGGAAAGAAAACAAATGGCCAACTGATAGAGATCATAGGCATACAGAACATGGGTCTTCATCAGTTTACAAATATCTTAGTGAATTATAAGAAAAAGGCAATCTTATCAATAGCCTAATCTCTGGAAGCCTGTAGACTGTTTCCTGGAGCCCCAACATCACCCCTCCATAGTGATATGGGGAACAAAAGCAAAAAGGAAATGACAGGTAAAATTAAATTTCCTTATAACCTGCAGTCCATTGACAAATACTTGAGGCAAATACAGAGTATAACATTTCTTCAGGAATGCCCTGCAGTCACAATGTTAGTGCCTTACTAGAGGGAAAACAACCTTAGCTTTGACAATAGCAAGGCCTCAGGTATCTTAGAGGCCTCTTTAGCATATCAAAGTCCCTCTGGAGGCCTCCCCCCTTTTTTGGCTTAAACAACAGAAATTTATTTTCTTTTTTAAAAAAATATAATTTATTGTCAAATTGGCTTCCGTACAACACCCAATGCTCATCCCAACAAGTGCCCTACTTAATGTCCATCACCCACTTTACCCTCTCCCCCACCCCCATCAACCCTCAGTTTGTTATCTGTATTTAAGAGTCTCTTATGGTTTGCCTCCCTCCCTCTGTTTGTAACTATTTCACCCCCCCTTCCTTTCCCCCATGGTCTTCTGTTAAGTTTCTCAAGATCCACATATGAGTGAAAACATATGATATTTGTCTTTCTGTGACTGACTTATTTCACTTAGCATAATACCCTCCAGTTCCATCTACATTGCTGCAAATGGCATGATTTTTTTCATTCTCATTGCCAAGTAGTATTCCATTGTATATATAAACCACATCTTTATCCATTCATCAGTTGATGGACATTTAGGCTCTTTCCATAATTTGGTTATTGTTGAATGCACTGCTATAAACATAGGGGTAAATGTGCCCTTATGCCTCAGAACTCCTGTATCCCTACGGTAAATTCCTAGCAGTGCTATTGCTGTGTCATAGGGTAGTTACATTTTTAATTTTTTGAGGAACCTCCACATTGTTTTCCAGAGTTGCTGCACCAGCTTGCATTTCCACCAACAGTGCAAGAGGGTTCCCATTTCTCCACATCCTCACCAGCATCTATAGTTTCCTGATTTGTTCATTTTAGCCACTCTGACCAGTGTGAGGTATTATCTCAGTGTGGCTTTGATTTGTCTTTCCCTGATGACGAGAAACATTGAGCATCATTTCATGTCTGGTGTGGAGGGCTCCCTTTTGACATTACCTCCCCAACTCCATAGTATAAAACAAACCATTCTTCACAACCCCAGCCCAGCTCTTTCTGCCCATGGGTCCTGTACCCATGCTTTAATAAAATCATCTTTTTGCACCAAAGATGTCTTCAAGAATTCTTTTTTGGTCGTCGGCTCTGGACCCCCCACCATCATCCCCAAACCTCACCAGGAGTACCTTGGAAGTATATGGGATCAGAGATGGCTTTGTTTTACTTCATTTTTTATAAAGGGTGAGAAATATGAACATGTTTGTAGATAATTAAATTACCCAGAAAAAAATGGGAACATGGCAATTTGAGACAAAAGAATGTTCATTGCAAAAGCCTACTCCTGGGTGGCTCTGTCAGTTAAGCATCTGACTTTGGCTCAGGTCATGTTCTCATGGTTCCAGAGTTCAAGTCTCACATCTGGTGAGCTTGAGCCCCACTTGGGGTGAGCCCCACTTCTCTCTGTCTCCACTCTTTCTCTCTCTCTCTCCTCTCTCTCTCTCTCTCTCTCTCTGCCCTTCGTGGGATTCTCTCTTTCTCCCTCTCTCTGCCCCTCACTCACTTGTGTCCTCCTCCTCCTCTTCTCTCAAAAAAAGGGGGGGGGTCTACTCCTCCTGGAGAAGATAGTCATGGGATCCAGGTGAAGGGCCTAGCCTCAAGTGGGTTCAGGTCACTTTCTCCAGAGAGGCAGAAGAGAATGCAAGTGCAGGTTCAGGCTTGCTGGGAACTGGTGAGAGTTCTTCTTTGGTCTCTTCTTTTCTCTCAATGAATTATCATTGAATATCATGAGAAGAGTGGGTGCTGTTGACTGTGGAAGGCGACTGCAGGTACAAGAGAGAGAAGATACAAGTATGCAGGGTGCAGAGAGTGTCTTTTATTGGGATGTATCAGGAGAGTAGAGAAGAGGGAGCATGGGGCCAAGCTGGCTAAGCCAGTGCTTCCCCTGGCTAAGCTGGGGAAGGGACAGCCTGGTGGAACTCGAGGAAGTCTGTGGGGTCATTGGACTGGAAGCCCCCAAGAGGTTGAAGGCTGTGAATGTAGTCATTAGAGAGGGAGCCCAAGGAACAGGGCATTGCATTGGGGGAGATGACAGAGAGGAATGCTACAAAGAGACAGCATTGGAGAAGCACGGCATGGCCAAGAGCAGGGGGATACTCCGAGGAGAGGAGAAAAACATCCCTGAGAACAGAGAAGCTGCGAGTTGACTGGGTCATCTTCGTGGGCTCTGAAGTGGCCTGGAGGGTTCAGATAAGTGAGGACTGAGGGAGGACAGCTAGTGTGCCACGGGAAAAACCCTGTTCACGTGCTGGGTTTGGGCGGGAGAATGACCCATGAATCGGTACAGATGCCGGACGTCAGACGGCGGAGGTGGCTGGCAAGTCTGGCAACTAGATCCGGACCTCACCACTCTGGTCTCTTACCAGACCGTTCTCAACACTGTCTGGGAGAAAGCCTCTAAAAGAGCTGGGCAGATGGATTGGCACCGATCTCACTGGCCTCCTGCGCGCAGGCGCAGAATTCACCAATCAGAGCACAGCCCCGCTCTTTGGGCCCCTTTCTTCCTGGGTGCCTGGACTTCCTTGCTCTGTTGCCATGGTTCTGCGGGAGGAAATAGAAAGGCTTTTGTGCTAGAGACAGTGCGGCAGGGACAGTTCGGTTGTTTCTGTTCCACTCTGGTCTTCGCCCCTATCCCCCTAGACCTCTTTAGCCACGATTTCCATGTCTTTGCGTGGAATATCAGCGGAAAAGATAGATTTTCCTTAAAGATTGGTAGCACTTTGTCTCACTTGACAGCAGATGGCAATGTAGCGCCGTGCAGCCACCCTACTCGCTTCTCCCCTGCCCTTCGTGTTTGAAAAAAACCGCACGGAGCCTTTTCCGCAAAAAGTGATGGCTTCTACTGATGCCTGCGCGGACTAGGCTGGTTCTTGAGCTGAATCTGTTCTTCTCAATGGGGTGTCTTGTGAAAACTCGAGGCCCAGGGACAAAACTCCTTTGCATTTCAAGTTGGTTTTTCTCTTCAGAGGCTGGCTATGTTCCTTAGCAACTTTACATTTCTACTTTTTTGAATTGTCTTGAGGTTATCTTTTCTCAGCTTGTCCTGGGTTTTATTGACCTGGGTTTTACGTATGGTAAAATAAATTCCCATTATAGAAGGTACTCTGCCTCAGTATCGAACATTTGGAGGACAAAGTGTAATAAAGAAAACTAATCATATTCTTAGTCCCATCACCCAGCAATGATCGTTAATAAATATTTCGTGATAAATTTTCTTAGACGTTTTTAATTAATAAAACTGAATTTAAGCATGAGGTTCTTACTGCATCATGACTTGAACATCTCACTTTTTGAACAGAATTTTTAGCTTGTTACCCCCATCATAGAAATCATTTGAAAAAAACATTTAAATTTCTTACTCATTTGCCTTCCTACAACAACACACAGTCTACAGAGTGAAAAAAGAATTAATATCTGAGGTGGAAAGCAGAAATAACTTATGACCCCTAAAGGCAAATATCCTAATGGACCCTTCCCAAAGTAGGGGTTATGTTTATTTTGCTTCGTTTTTGCCAACCATTGTATTTTCAGCACACCAACAAAACGGTGCCTAGCACTGTATTCTCAATATATATTTGTTGAAAAATTGAACACGTAGCTCATTTCTTTCTGTGGCTTTTTTTTTGGTAAATATAATTTATTTTTTATGATACTGAAATGGTACTGTATGAACACTTTCTTATATTGCCTCCCCCCCACCTTTCCATTAAGCACTTTATGGTGAGAAATAACTATGTCATTACACTTTTTAAAAAAGTTTTGCTGACTGTTTTACCCTCTTCCCCTGTGAGTCTTTTATTTCATTCTTGTATTGGAGGTAGGAACACATCCTGCAAACCAATGGGCAATGTAACTTTGACAGACCTCAGGCCTGAGTGTTGGTGCCCTCTTTGAGGAGCCTTGAGACTCTTGGAAATTGACTTTTTCTCTGTATGCCACAATTTCCGTAGGTATAAAATAAAGGAAGTAATACCATCTGCTTTATGGGGTGGTGGCCTGCATAAATAACCCAACAGGTTCTTAACTTGAGCCTGGCACTTCTAGAGATCATGTTATTATTGTTGGTATTATCTCCAGTATTCTCTATATTGTGTAGTAGGTACAGATCTTGAAACCACAAGACTGTGATAAAATCTACTCTAAATTTACTTACAGCACACTAGTAATTTCTGGGGAAATTCAGTCAAGTAAATGCATAGGAGGAACACAGAGATACATTCCTCAAAGATTATACCATCGTAAAATGCAAAGAATTTTTTTGTGTGTACATATTTTCCACCATCTGATTTTTATAATAGATACCCAAAAGTAGATTTACTGAACTGAAAAGATGTGAACACTTTAAACACTCTTGGTATACATTGCAAAAACCATAATTCCCATTTGTATTGTCACTGACATTTGATGAGAATAATTGGTTTTTCATATTCTCATCAACACTTATTCATGATTTAAAATAATTAGCTTATAAGCTTT
This sequence comes from Panthera pardus, assembly GCF_024362965.1. Lineage (NCBI taxonomy): Eukaryota > Metazoa > Chordata > Mammalia > Carnivora > Felidae > Panthera > Panthera pardus. The sequence continues at coordinate 80,655,753 of NW_026526843.1, forward strand.
AGCTGTTATATGTGAAGATTGTGACCCATATTCAGGGAAGTATATTACAAGTACTTTTCTTGGATTTTGCTTTTTAATTAGTTGTGGTTTTCAGATGCAAACACAAGTTTATTTTTACGTAGCCAATTCCACCCATCTTTCATGCATTGTTGTATCCTTTGGTACAAGGCTGAAAAAGTCCTTCTTTTTTTTTAATTTAATTTTTTTATTTTTCAAAATTTACATCCAAATTAGTTACCATATAGTGAAACAGTGATTTCAAGAGTAGATTCCTTAATGCCCCTTACCCATTTAGCCCATTCCCTGTCTCACAACCCCTCTAGTAACCGTCAGTTTGTTCTCCATGTTTATGAGTCTCTTCTGTTTTGTCCCCCTCCCTGTTTTTATATTATTTTTGTTTCCCTTCCCTTATGTTCATGTTTTGTCTCTTAAAGTCCTCATATGAGTGAAGTCATATGATTTTTGTCTTTTTCTGACTAATTTCACTTAGCATAATACCCTCCAGTTCCATCCATGTAGTTGCAAATGGCAAGATTTCATTCTTTTTGAGTGCTGAGTAATACTCCACTGCATACATATACCACATCTTCTTTATCCATTCATCCATTGATGGACATTTGGGCTCTTTCCATACTTTGGCTATTGTTGATAGTGCTGCTATAAACATGGGGGTGCATGTGTCCCTTCAAAACAGCACACCTGTATCCCGTGGATAAATGCCTAGTAGTGCAATTGCTGGGTCACAGGGTTGTTCTATTTTTAGTTTTTTGAGAACCCCCCATACTGTTTTCCAGAATGGCTGCACCAGCTTGCATTCCCACCAACAATGCAAAAGATATCCTCTTTCTCCCCATCCTCGCCAACATCTGTTGTTGCCTGAGTTGTTAATATTAGCCATTCTGACAGGTGTAAGGTGGTATCTCATTGTGGTTTTGATTTGTATTTCCCTGATGATGAGTGATGTTGAGCATTGTTTCATGTGTCAGTTGGCCATCTGGATGTCTTCTTTGGAGAAGTGTCTATTCGTGTCTTTTGCCCATTTCTTCACTGGATTCTTTGTTTTCTGGGTGTTGAGTTTGAGAAGTTCTTTATAGATTTTGGATACTAACGCTTTATCTGATATGTCATTTGCAAATATCTTCTCCCATTCTGTAGGTTGCCTTTTAGTTTTGCTGATTGTTTCCTTCACTGTGTAGAAGCTTTTTATTTTGATGAGGTCCCAGTAGTTCATTTTTGCTTTTGTTTCCCTTGCCTCCAGAGATGTCTTGAGTTAAGTTGCCGCAGGCAAGATCAAAGAGGTTTTTGCCTGCTTTTTCCTTGAGGATTTTGATGGCTTCCTGTCCTAATTGAGGTCTTTCATCCATTTTGAGTTCATTTTTGTGTATGGTGTAAGAAAGTGGTCCAGGTTCATTCTTCTGCATGTCACTGTCCAGTTTTCCCAGCACCACTTGCTGAAGAGACTGTCTTTATTCCATTGGATATTCTTTCCTGCTTTGTCAAAGATTAGTTGGCCATACGTTTGTCGGTCCATTTCTGGGTTCTCTATTCTGTTCCATTGATCTGAGAGCCCGTTCTTGTGCCAATACCATACTGTCTTGATGGTTACAGCTTTGTAGTATAGTTTGAAGTCTGGGATTGTGATGCCTCCCGCTTTGGTTTTCTTTATCAAGATCGCTTTGGCTATTCGGGGTCTTTTCTGGTTCCATACAAATTTTAGGATTATTTGTTCTAGCTCTGTGAAGAATGCTGGTGTTATTTTGATAAGGATTGTATTGAATATGTAGATTGTTTTGGGTAGTATTGACATTTTAACAATATTTGTTCTTCCTATCCAGAAGCATGGAATCTTTTTCCATTTTTTTGCATCTTCTTCAATTTCTTTCATAAGCTTTCTATAGTTTTCAGTGTATAGATTTTTCACCTCTTTGGTTAGATTTATTCCTAGGTATTTTATGGTTTTTGGTGTGACTATAAATGGGACTGATTCCTTGATTTCCCTTTCTGTCGCTTCATTCTTGGTGTATAGGAATGCAACCAATTTCTGTGAGTTGATTTTATATCCTGCAACTTTGCTGAATTCATGAATCAAGTCTATCAATTTTTTGGTGTTATCTTTTGGGTTTTCCACGTAGAGTATCATGTCATCCGTGAAGAGCGAAAGTTTGACCTCCTCCTGGCCGATTTGGATGCCTTTTACTTCTTTGTGTTGTCTGATTGCAGAGGTGAGAGTGGACATCCCTGTCTTGTTCCTGACCTTAGGGGGAAAGCTCTCAGTTTTTCCCCATTGAGGATGATATTAGCGTTGGGTCGTTTATATATGGCTTTTATGATCTGGAGGTATATTCCTTCTATCCCTACTTTCTTGAGGGTTTTTATCAAGAAAGGATGATGTATTTTGTCAAATGCTTTCTCTGCATCTATTGAGAGGATCATATGGTTCTTGTGCTTTCTTTTATTGATGTGATGAATCACGTTAATAGTTTTGCAGATATTGAATCAGCCCTGCATCCCAGGTATAAATCCCACTTGGTCGTGGTGAATAATTTTTTTAATGTATTGTTGGAGCCAGTTAGCTAATATCTTCTTGAGGATTTTTGCATCCATGTTCATCAGGGAAATTGGTCTAGAGTTCTCCATTTTACTGGGGTCTCAGTCTGGTTTTGGAATCAAGGTAATGCTGGCTTCATAGAAAGAGTTTGGAAATTTTCCTTCCATTTCTATTTTTTGGAATACCTTCAAGATAGTAGGTGTCAACTCTTCCTTAAATGTTTGGTAGAATTCCCCTGGAAAGCCATCTGGTCCTGGACTCTTGTTTTTTGGCAGATTTTTGATTACTAATCGATTTACTTACAGGTTATGGGTCTGTTCAAATTTTCTATTTCTTCCTGTTTCAGTTTTGGTAGTGTATATGCTTCTAGGAATTTGTCAATTTCTTCCAGATTACCCATTTCATTGGCATATAATTTCTCATAATATTCTCTTATTATTGTTTTTATTTCTGCTGTGTTGGTTGTGATCTCTCCTCTTTCATTCTTGATTTTATTTATTTGGGTCCTTTCCTTTTTCTTCTTGATCAAACTGGCTAGTGGTTTATCAATTTTGTTAATTCTTTCAAAGAACCAGCTTCTGGTTTCATTGATCTGTTCTACTGTTTTTTTGGTTTCGATAGCATTAATTTCTGCTCTAATTTTATTATTTCCTGTCTTCTGCTGTTTTGGGGTTTTATTTGCTGTTCTTTTCCCAGCTCCTTAAGGTGTAAGTTTAGGTTGTGTATCTGAGATCTTTCTTCCTTCTTTAGGAAGGCCTGGATGACTAGATACTTTCCTCTTATGACCGCCTTTGCTGTGTCCCAGAGGTTTTGGGTTGTGGTGCTATCATTTTCATTGACTTACATATACTTTTTAATTTCCTCTTTAACTGCTTGGTTAGCCTAGTTTCCAAGTATTTGTTCCCTTTCCAATTTTTTTCTTGTGGTTGATTTCAAGTTTCATAGCTTTGTGGCCTGAAAATATGCACGGTATGATCTTGATCTTTTTGTACTTACTTAGGGCTGATTTGTGTCCCAGTATATGGTCTATTCTGGAGAACGTTCCATGTGCACAGGAGAAGAATGTATGTTCTGCTGCTTTAGGATGAAATGTTCTGACTATATCTGTTAAGTCCATCTGGTCCAGTGTGTCATTCAAAGCCATTGTTTCTTTGTTGATTTTTTGATTAGATGATCTGTCCATTGCTGTGAGTGGGGTGTTGAAGTGTCCTACTATTATGGTATTACTATTGATGAGTTTCTTTATGTTTGTGATTAATTGATTTCTATATTTGGGTGTTGCCACATTTGGCGCATAAATGTTTACAATTGTTATGTCTTCTTGGTGGATAGACCCCTTGATTATGATATAATGCCCTTCTGCATCTCTTGATACAGTCTTTATTTTAAAGTCTAGATTGTCTGATATAAGTATGGCTACTCTGGCTTTCTTTTGTTGACCATTAGCATGATAGATGGCTCTCCATCCCCTTATTTTCATTCTGAAGGTGTCTTTAGGTCTAAAGTGGGTCTCTTTTAAACAGCATAAAGATGGATCTTGTTTTCTTATCCATTCTGTTACCCTATGTCTTTTGACTGGAGCACTGAGTCCATTGATGTTTAGAGCGAGTACTGAAAGATATGAATTTATTGCCATTATGATGCTTATAGAGTTGCAGTTTCCATTGGTGTTCTCTGGTCCTTTCTAATCTTTGTTGCTTTTGATATATATATATATATATATATATATATATATATATATATATATTTCTATCCTTTCTCCCCTCAGAAAGTTCCCCTTAAAATTTCTTGTAGGGCTGGATTAGTGGTCACAAACTCTTTTAATTTTTGTTTGTCTGGGAAACTTTTTATTTCTCCTTACATTTTGAATGACTGCCTTGCTAGATAAAGAATTCTTGGCTGCATATTTTTCTGATTCAGCACACTAAATATATCCTGCCACTCCTTTCTGGCCTGCGAAGTTTCTGTGGATAGGTCTGCTGCAAACCTGATCTGTCTTCCCTTGTAAGTTAGGGACTTTTTTTCCCCTTGCTGCTTTCATGATTCTCTCCTTGCCTGAGTATTTTGTGAATTTGACTATGATATGCCTTGTTGGTCAGTTTTTGTTGAATCTAATGGGGGTCCTCTGTGCTTTCTGGATTTTGACGTCTGTGTCTTTCCTCAGGTTAGGAACGTTTTCCACTATGATTTGCTCACATAACCCTTCTACCCCTATTTCTCTCTCTTTCTCTTCTGGGTCCCCTATGATTCTGATGTTGTTCCTGTTTAATGAGTAACTGATTTCTCTAATTCTTAAATTGTGCTCTTTTGCCTTAATCTCCCTCTTTTTTTCTACTTCGTTATTCTCTATAAGTTTGTCCTCTATATCGCTGATTCTCTGTTCTGCCTCGTCCACCCTTGCCGCCGCTGCATCCATCCAGGATTGCAGCTCAGTTATAGTATTTTTAATTTCATTCCGGGTATTTTTTACTTCTTTTATCTCTGCAGAAAGGGATTCTAATCTATTTTCGACTCCAGCTAGTATTCTTATTATCGTGATTCTAAATTCTGGTTTAGACATCTTGCTTGTATCTGTGTCGGTTAAATCCCTGGTTGTTGTTTCTTCGTGCTCTTTCTTTTGGGGTGAATTCCTGCTGAATTCCATGGTTCAGGTTGTGAAAATTGTTGTGTTAATCCTCTAGTCAGTTTTCTAGGTGTGTAGGATGGTTTAGGATTGGTCTGGCTGTGTTTCATGGATGCAAGACACACAAAAAACTTCCATGCTGTTCTGCCATTTTGGCTTCTCCCTCTGAAAATGTCCTTTTTAATCCACCTGTCCTGTTATTTTTATCTCTACTCCTCAATCTGCTTCCAGTCCCCTGACTAGTAAACTCCCCGCTAATATGTCCTGAAGACACAAAACAAATGAAAATTCACAATAACTGCAGAAGGTTAGTATTTACCCCCTAACTACTTGGCACAATCTGAGATTTCCCACTTAGTAGAAGGCTGATTGAAATGACTGATCCATCTCAGCACAATGTTTAGTAGGACCAGGAGGTGCCAGAGCCTGCTTTGACAAGGCCACATGGGTAACTATAAAGAAGAATTGGTGTAATCCTGATAGAAATTACACCCTCTCTGCACATGCTATATCCCTAGACAAAAAAGAATGTCTTCTAAATTGAATCCTTGAAGCTCCCTCCCCATCCCCCAGCTTTTCCTGGGGAACAATCCAATCCTGTTGACAAGGGCAGGATGAATCCATCTCTAACTATCGAGATTGTTTAGAGACCACTTTCAGGAATGCTGGAGATTGGGCATGAATGCTAATACCCTCACAGAGTTCACTCCCTTTTTTGTTAATGGCCTTAAGCCTGAAATGTCAGCTGCTGTACAGAAGCAAAAAATAGTCTGTTAGAACTTGCCTTCCATGAGTTATAACAGTCTAGCATTTTGTGGATAGTCTGACCAAAAGAAAAATAAAACCAACACACAAAGTTATGATATTACAACTTAAACACTTGGAGGGAAACAAAGGCCCTCTACAAAAACAACACAGATAGACAAAGACACTGGTACATATTGGGGAAAAGACATCACTGGACCTGAATTGTACTGTGTTGGCCAGGATCAAGGGAGTCAAACAAGCTGCTCAATCAGAAAACAAAATGATCCTCTACCAATGAAGGCATTTTTCATTTTTCAGTACTGCCAAGTGTCTTTGGTTCAGTAAGGTGAAAAAAAACCTATTCAAAAATGATTGTGGTATTGGTCAGAGTTCTCCAGAGAAACAGAACCAATATGGTGTGTATGTATGTGTGTGTGTAGTGTGTGTGTGTGTGTGTGTGTGTATTCAGATAAGTGGCTCATCCAATTGTGCAGGCTGATAACTAAGCTGGCAGGCAAGAGACCTAAGGAAGAGTTTATCTTGCAGTTTGAACCTGAAGGTAGCCTGCTGGCAGAATTTCCTCTTCTTTGGGGGATGTCAGTCTTTGTTTTTCTTAAGGCCTTCATGTAATTGGATGAGGCCCACCCACATTATGGAGGCTAAACTATTTTACTAAAATTCAACTAATTTAATGTTTATCTCATCTAAAAAAATAAATTTGTAGCAAGACCCATCTATATGCTGCCAAAAGAGACTCATTTCAGACCTAAAGATACCTGCAGATTGAACGTAAAGGGATGGAGAAACATCACACAAATGGATGCCAGAAGAAAACTGGAATATCAATACTTTATCAGACAAAATAGGCTTTAAAACAAAGGCTGTAACAAGAGACAAGGGCACTATATAATCATAAAGTGGACAATCCAATAAGAAGATAAAACAATTGTAAATATTTATGCACCCAACATGGAACCTCCCAAGTATATAAAACGACAACAAACATAAAGGAACTCATTGATAGTAATACAATAATAGTAGGATAATTTAACACCCCACTTAAATCAATGGACAAATAATCTAAACCGAAAATAAATAAGGAAATAATGGTTTTGAATGACACACTGTATGAGATGGACTTCACAGATACATTCAGAACATTCCATTCTAAAACAGCAGAGTACACATTCTTTTCAAGTGCACATGGAACATTCTCAAGATTATCACATAAAGGTCATAAAACAAGCCCCAGCAAAAACAAAAAGATAGAAGTCAAACATACACCTTTTCTGACCACAATCTATGAAACTAGAAGTCAACCACAAGAAAAATTCAGGAATGAACACAAATACATGTAGGTTACACAACATGCTATTAAACATCAAATTGATCAATGAGGAAATCAAAGAGAAAATTAAAAATTCCATGGAAACAAATGAAAATCAAAATACAATAGTCCAAAACCCTTAGGATGCAGCAAAAGTGGTCCTAAGAGGGAAGCATATAGCAATACAGGACTACCTTAAGAAGCAAGAAAAATCTCAAATAACCTAACCTTAAACCTAAAGGATCTAGAAAAACAAATGAAGTCTAAACCAGCAGAAGGAAGGAAATAACAAAGATTAGAGCAGAAATAAATGATAAAGAAACTAAGAAAACAATAGATCAAATCAAAGAAATCATGAACAATTTCTTTGAAAAATTTAATAAAATTGATAAAACCTCTAGCCAGCCTTTTCAAAAAGAAAAGATAAAGGGCCCAATAGATAAAATCACAAATGAGAGAAGAAAAATAACAACTAACACCATAGAAATACAAACAATTATAAGAGAATATTATGAAGAACTATACGCCAACAAATTGGGCAACCTGGAAGAAATGGACAAATGCCAAAACACATATAAAATAACAAAACTGAAACAGAAAAAAATACAAAATTTGAAAAGACTGATAGCCAGCAAATAAAATGAGTCAGTAATAAAAAAATCCTAACAAACAGAAATCCAGCGCCAGATGTTTTCACAGGCAAATTGTACCAAACAAACATTTAAAGAAGAGTTAACGCCTACTCTTCTCAATTCCAAAAAATAGAAAAGGAAGAAAAACTTCAGAGAACTATAGCTCAATATCCCTGATGAACATGCATGCAAAAATTCTCAATAAAATACCATCAAACCAAATCCAACAATACTTTAAAAAAAATTACTCACCACAGTCAAGTGGGATTTATTTGTGGGTTGCAAGGGTGGTTCAATATTTGCAAATTAATCAGCACAATACATCACATTAATAAAAAAAGAATAAGAACCATATGATCATTTCAATACATGCAGAAAAAGTATTTGACAAAGTGCCATATCCATTCATGATAAAAACCCTCAACAAAGTAGGTTTAGAGGTAACATACCTCAGCATGATACAGGCCATGTATGAAAAACCCACAGCTAACATCTTCAATGGGAAAACTGAGAGCTTTTCCTCTATGGTCAGGAACAAGACAGGGATGTCCACTTTAACCACTGTTATTTAACTTAGTACTGGAAGTCTTAGCCAGAGCAATCAGACAACAGAAAGAAACAAAAGACACCCAAATTGGCAAGGAAGAAGTAAAACTGTCACTATTTGCAGATGACATGATACTATATATAGAAAACCTATGAGTACTCCAAAAAAAAAAAAAAAAACCTGCTAGAACTGTATAATGAATTCAGTAAAGTCCCAGGACACACAGTGTACAGAAATCTGTTGAATTTCTATACACTAAACATGAAGCAGCAGAAAGAGAAATTAGGGAATCAATCCCATTTACAACTGCATCAAAAATAATAATAAGATATGGGAATAAACCTAACCAAAGAAATGAAAGACCTATATTCTGAAAGCCATCAAAATCCTACAAGAGAAGACACGTAGCAACCTCTTTGACCTCATCCGCAGCAACTTCTTACTTAACATGTCTCAGAAGGCAAGGGAAATAAAAGCAAAAATGAACTATTAGGGCCTCATCAAGGTAAAAAGCTTCTTCACAGCACAGGAAAGAATCAATAAAACTAAAAAGCAGCCAACAGAATGAGATAGGATATTTGCAAATGACATATTGGACAAGGGGTTAGTATAAAAAATGTATAAAGAACTTGCCAAACTTAGCACCTAAAAGCCAAATAATCCAGTGAAGAAATGGGCAGAAAACATGAATAGACAATTTTCCAGAGAAACACAACAAATGAACATGGGGGAAGGGAAGGAAAAACACGATAAAAACAAGGAAGGAGGCAAACCAAAAGAGATTCTTTTTTTTTTTTCAAAAGAGATTCTTAAATGCAGAGAAAAAATGAGGGTTGCTGGAGTGGAGGTGAGGGGGATGGGCTAAACGGGTGATGGGCATTAAGGAGTGCACTTGTTGGGATGAGCACTGAGTGTCATATGTAAGAGATAAATCACTGGGTTCTACTCCTGAAGCCATGTCTACACTGTATGTTAAATAACTTGAATTTAAATGAACAATTAAAAAAAAGGAAAATGGAAAACAGAGCAGTCACTGGTTCATAGTGATTATCAAGTCCTATTGGGCAAAAATTACCAAGAATCTCTAACTTAGCATTGATGAAATTTCCTTAGTTAACTACTAGGAGTCCCCTGATTCTATTCTCTTAGAAGAACTCTAGTGTACATTGTTCTCTAGAATGCCAACACTGGAAAAATTGGAAGTAGGCATTAGGTACAATGATCTTTTTAGGAGCTGCACCAGGTTTTGCAGGCTCCTTTCTGCTTGTTCAGGCCTGGGATTCTGGGGTCTGCCTTAGAAATTTGACAATCATTGACTTTCATAAGAGAGCTTTATTGTGTTTTCAAAAATAAAATTTTCTCAAAACCAGATTATTTGTTTATATTTAGTTCCATGTGCCAGTATCTACAACCAAATATTTTATCTAGATCTTTTATTTATAGAAAAGATTTGTTAACGTGTAGTTCCCATACCATAAAATTCACCATGCATATTGTACAATTCAGTGTTTTTTTAGTAGATTCAAAGAATTGTGCAACTATCACAGCTATTTAATTTTAGAAAATTATCATCACCCCAAAAAGAAACTCTGTACTTATTTTTTAGTCACTCTCTTTACCCTCTCCCTCCAGCCATTGGCGACCAAAATTCTACTTTACGTATCTATGGATTTTCTTATTATGAATGCTTCATATAAATGGGATTATACAATATGTGGCCTTTTTGTACCTGTTTTTTTTCACTAAGCATAATATTTTGAGGTTCATCCATGTTGTAGTATCTATTAGTACTTCACTCTTTTTGTGGCTGAATAATATTCTATTATATAGATATACCACATTGTGTTCATCTATTCCTTAGTCAAAGGACATTTAGTCTATTTCCACTTTAGGGATATCATAAAAAATTTTGCTATGAACATTTGTGTGCAAGTTTTTGTGTAAACAGATACTTTCAATTCTCTTGGGTAGGTATCTAGGAGTGGAATTGTTGGGTTTTAAGGTAAGTCTGTGTACCATTTTTAGTAAATGCTGAACTATTTTTCCAAAAATGGTAGAATCATTTTACAGTCCTATCTATGATGTATGGTGATTTGAATTTTTTCACATCCTTGTCAACACTTATTATTGGCTGTCATCCTGTTTTCTTCTAAGAGTTTTATAATTTTAACTTTTATGTGTATGCCTATGATTTAATTTGTGTTAATTTTTGTTTATGGTGTAAGGGTACCAACTTCATTATTTTATGTGTAGATAAACCCATTCGTCTCAGCACGATTTGTTGAAAAGACTATTCTTTACCTATTGAAATGTTTTGGCACTTTGTCAAAAAGCAATTCACCATAAACGTAAGGGTTTATTTCTGAATTCTCAATTCTATTACATTTATTTCCATGTCTATCTGTATGCTAGTACCATATCATTTTGGTTACTGTAGCTTTATAGTATGTTCTGAAATTAGGAATTGTGAATCTTCCAACTACATTCTTCTTTTGAAATCTTGTCTAAGCTATTCTGGGTCACTTGCATTTATGTGTGAGTTTTACAATCAGTTTACTAATTTATCTCCTAAAAACCAGTTGGGATTTTGATAGGAATAGCATTGAATTTGTAGTTCAGTTTGGGGAGTATTACCATCTTAAGTCTTCTGATTCATAAATATGGGATGTCTTCCTATTTATTTAGCTTCTATTTATTTGTAGTTTTTAGTTTTTCTCTTGTTAAATTTGATATAAATTATTATATTATTTTGATGCTATTTTAAATGAAATTTTGCAATTAATTTCATTTTTGGATTGTTCATTGTTGCTGTATAGAAATACAATTAGTTCTTGTCTATGTCCTACAAACTTTCAGAAAGTTTAACAACTTTTATTTTGTATGTGGATTTATTTACATTATCTACATACAAGGCCATGTCATCTGTGAATAATGTTGCTTTTTCCTTTCTAATTTGGATACCTTTTATTTTATATTCCTGCTTCATTGCCCTGGCTAAAACCTTCAGGACAATTTTGATTAAAAGTGGCAAGAATGGGAATGCTTGTCTTGTTCCTGATCTTATGGGAAAATAATTATTTCTTAACCATTAAGTTTGATGTTTGTTGAGAGTGTTTCTAGATGCCCTTTCTCAAATTCATATTCTATTCTTCTCCTAATGAGATTTGACCACATTACTTGCACTCTTTAGATTTTTGCATGCATATGGCTAATTTCCAGAGTTCTGGAAGATTTGATTGTGAGTTTTTTGCCACAATCTCATTGCTTTTATAGAAGAACAGGTTTCTGAAGATCATTACTCCACACTTCTATAAGTGTTTCTCCTAGTCTTGTTTTTTAGTGCTAAAAAATTCCAATATTTATTTACTGGATTTGTGCTTTTCCCACTTTTACTTTTTCTACTTAGGATAAATAACTTGTGGCTATATGAAAATAATAGGCTTGGTTGGGAAGTCTGTTTTATTTTTGCTTCTGAGCTAGTGCACATTGTCTTACAGAGAAAACTCTATAGGTGTTACTCAAGAAAATATTGGGGCCAAAGTCTTGTCTCCTGCCAAGGCTGCCACTTTATAAACATAGTCACCTCTTATGAGTTCATTTTTCCTATGATAAGTTGCCAAAAGCAGCAAGAAACTGCAAGCTGACATCAAAATCTTGTTTTTTCAGTCAGTTGTGGAGAAGGGGATTTAATACTGAGCATTAGAAATTATCAAAATTATTGGAAAAGCTGAAAGACTGTACTCTAGAATGAAAGTCTAGAAATTACTTCCAGAATCTGTCCCCTGGCTCTGAAACTAACTTGACACTCGCAACGTTAGAGCTTTGATACTAACATATTCACAACTTTACTTTTCATCAAATGACAACAAAAACTACAGTGATATAGTCTCCAACCAACTTATGCCTTCTAAATATTTTGTGAATGCATTTAGTTGAAAAAAAAAAAAAGAATGTGCATCCAGAGATTTTGGAAGAAGACACACTAAAAAGAGGATAGAATGAAGGTTGAGAGAGCTCAATGACCTTATCTTTTGCACGTATTAAATTAAAAAAAAATCCAAGCCTCAAAACCCTTTAGAAATGGCAAATACATCTAATAGAAATTGTGTTCTGAATATAAACAAAGATTTACAAATATAAATCCAACTTATGAAAACTAATGCTAAACATATTGAACTTATAGGATGAATAGTGTGGAAGAATGCTTATTTTGTCTTTTTATTGCAGCTGCTGAGAGAACAGGTAGAAATTAGCTTTATTTATGTGTATGTTTAAAGACAATTTTGATGTAAATCAACAGGTATGATCCTAATTTTGTATGGTATAGGAAAAGAAGAAAGCTGGTGTTTCCTGCCCCATGCCTCGCACTGGTTATCTCCCTACGTCAATCTCTGTGCCTCAACACAAGTGTTCTCATGTGCATACACATAGATACCATAGACACCTTAGCCTTCCAGGTCCAAGATATATCTACATTCGCTTCCAACATAAATACCTGTCCCTGGATGATCCTTCAAGCCTGGGGTGCACATTATTACGTCGTGGTTCATCTTCTAGTGGAAGAACTTGGGAAAAGACCCTGGAGGCTGGCTTGGGATAGTTGGGCAGGGAATTCCATGGTTTCACATACATGAAATATGGTAGAAGGAGAGTTTGGGCTTTAGGTAGGCACCCTTCTTTTACTCCAGATTTCTCATCCCATGGTGAGGGACAAGGCAAGAACAAAGCCAGGGTAGGGCCTCCAGTTGTCTGAGTCTAAGAGACATACTGCTTCTCACAACTCATAGATGTAGTACATATGAAAGCTACAGTCAAGAAAATGACTTATTTTTCTGTGTTGAGAAATATTTTGAAAAGTTAAATGTAGACTGTTCAAAATTAGAAAACATGACTGCAAAAGGTCCTTCTGAAATAATTCACACTATTAGCAAACTTGTAAAAAATTTCATCCTCAGTTAGCAAAATGTGTTGACTTTTCACTTGTTGCAATGGTCTCCATTACTGTGTAGCTCTACCTAGGAAATGAATTAATCTTTTGTGGTGGCATTTTTTTGTTACTGAAGTAGACCACCAAATTCATCATTATTATTTTTTAAAGATTCTACCACTTCCCTGTGCATAGAGGAGAATGGATGGGGAGGTGGAGAGGATTAATTCATCCTCCTGTAAAAGGAACTAAATCAAATTAAACACATTTAAGAAGGAAGAAATATCCAGTTTTGGTAAGGAGATGGTCAATGCGTGTTTTTATGCACTACTATTGAGAATGTAAACCAATAAAATATTTTAGAAGGGCAATTTTGCAGCAGCATGTATCATGGTTTAAAATTATTCCTATTATTTTCCCACTCAAAACTACTTCCATAAAATAATAAGAATAATATTTTCCTATATTCACAGAGGTCCTACCCAAGGCCCAAATCATTCTGTGATGCCAGGATGACACAAGAAAGTATTTGCTTAAATCACAGAATGATATATTACTGCGATATGTTCTTATCTAACAATGAACTTGTACTTTTCCAAGTCAACTGCAGATCTCTCTGGAATTTTTTTCACTCTTATTTTCTCTTTCTCTTTTTTCTGCTTAAGGAAGCTCTTCTCTGGGACCACAGCATTTGAGCCATGGAACCAAATCAATTTTGTTTAGTTTTTCTCATATGTTGCATAGCAACCTCTTTTGTCAGTTGCCTGTTTCTCTTTGCTTCCTGTCTGCTTTGGGTTTTCAGGGAGACATAGCCAAAGAATAGAAATGAAACATTTTTATATTGATGAATTTCAAACTTCATCTCCATTTCAGAACTCTTCTATGAACTCATATCCATTCATCCAAATGCTTACCTGATGTTTCTGGTAGAATATCTCACAAGATTATCAAAAGTTAACATTTTCACAAAGGATTACTGTGAAAAGGATTTTTGAATAATAAAATGTGTTATAAAAAATAGTTCAGATTTTCTGGCCAATAATATCAACACTTACTGGCTAAGTGAACTTGGGCAAGTTACTTAACTCTTTTGAGCCTTGAGGATAAATGGAGATGTTGATAGCTTAGGCTGGATTTTTTTTTTCTACAGGCTTTCTTCTCAAAAAAAAAAAAAAAAGGATTGATGGGGACATATGTTAGAGTAAAATGAGTGGTGGATGAATATTTGAGGATTAATATAATCTTTTGAGCTTCTTATCAAATAAAAATTTCCTGGGGCCACCCTTCCCCTTCCTGCTCACCCTGCCTTTCTCCCCATTTACATCTACCACAATGAACTCAGAAAAATTTGGAAAGACTTTAGATAATAATTAATTTGTTCAAAAGTGGATTTGATTAAAGCCACAAGATGATATATGCCCCCCAAATATTTTTCGCACTTGAATTTTCAGGTAATGCTGTTGCTGAAGGTGCTGTTCTTTCTCTGAAAAAAAAAAAAAGTATATTTAGTTTTTATTGTATCCGGTCAAGTATCTGAGTTTAAAGATTGAAATCTGGAGGAAGGAAGAGGCTTAAATGAGGCCTAAGTATTTTGGCAATCTTCAGGATTGAGGGATGATAGAAGGGTTTGGTATGCTTTAAGAGCAGGGATGATGGTTGAATAAACATATGGCACACAAAATCAATAGTATGACTATTTTATATCACAGTAATGCCTAATGTGGTTTAGAAAATAAGACTGAACACATAAGATTAGTAGAAGAATAAAGAGTGCTATAGAAATTGAAGAACTTTTACAAAGATGAACTAGAAATTGTCATCGTTATGAAAACTTCAGAGTCTGGTGGGAGAAACAGGCCTTAATGCAATCCCACAAGAACTATGATAAAGGTGGCAACACGATGGCAATATTTGATGGAACATAAAAGAGGAAACAACTTCCTGAAAGAGTCAGGAGCACTTGTACCTAGTTTTTTTTTTTTTAATGTTTATTTATTTTTGAGAGAGAGAGAGAGAAATAGTGCAAGCAAGCAGGGGAGGGGCAGAGAGAGGGTGACAGAATTCCCAAAGTGGGCTCTGCACTGACAGCAGAGATCCCAATGTGGGGCTTGAACTCATGAACCACAAGATCATTACCTGAATCAAAGTCCAATGCTTAACCAACTGAACCACCCAGGCACCCCACTTGTACCTTGCTTTTAAGGATGAGTTGGAGTTTATCAACTATGAAAGTTGTGCGGATGACCTTCCAAGAAGAAGAAACAGAATATGCAAAGACTTAAGAGAATTTATTTGACAAATATTTAAGAACTTTGTGTTCTCCAAACACTATGCAAGGCTCTGGGGTTATAGTGGAGATTAACATGGCACATGTCCAGGTCACCATTGAATCCATGTACTGTGGACTGGGAAAGAAAAATTTCACAAACTAGTTCTCACAGTCTAAAAAGGCATGATTCAAAGGGATAATGAGGAAGGTCATTTTGTCACCCAGTTAGTTCCCCACAAGAGAAGTCAGAGTTTTGGTGTAGTCACCATTTTCCCTGGCTTTGTAGGTCCAGAAATTAAATTTTGTCATATTTTTTAATATGAAATTTATTGTCAAATTGGTTTCCATACAACACCCAGTGCTCATCCCAAAGGTGCCCTTCTCAATGCCCATCACCCACTTTCCCTTACCTCCAGGCACCCATCAACCCTCAGTTTATTCTCAGTTTTTAACAGTCTCTTATGGTTTGGATCCCTCCCTGTCTAACTTTTTTTCCCCCTTCACCTCCTCCATAGTCTTCTGTTAAGTTTCTCAGGATTCACATAAGAGTAAAACATATGGTATCTGTCTTTCTCTGTATGACTTATTTCACTTAGCATAACACTCTCCAATTCCATCCACGTTGCGACAAATGGCCATATTTCATTCTTGCTCATTGCCAAGTAGTATTCCATTGTGTACATAAACCACGATTTCTTTTTTTAATATGAAATTTGTTGCCAAATTGGTTTCCATAAACACGCAGTGCTCATCCCAAAGGTGCCCTCCTCAATACCCCTCACTCACCCTCCCTTCCCTCCCACCACCCATCAACCCTCCGTTTGTTCTCAGTTTTTAAGAGTTTCTTATGAATTGCCTCCCTCCCTCTCTAACCTCTTTTTTTCTTCCTTCCCCTCCCACATGGTCTTCTGTTAAGTATCTCAGGATCCACATTAGAGTGAAAACATATGGTATCTGTCTTTCTCTCTATGACTTATTTCATTTAGCATCACACTCTCCAGTTCCATCCATGTTGCTACAAGAGGTCATATTTCATTCCTTCTCATTGCCAAGTAGTATTCCATTGTGTATATAAACCACAATTTCTTTATGCATTCATCAGCTGATAGACATTTAGGCTCATTCCATAATTTGGTTATTGTTGAAAGTGCTGCTATAAACATTGGGGTACAAGCGCCCCTCTGCATCAGCATTCCTGTATTCCTTGGGTAAATTCCTAGCAGTGCTATTGCTGGGTCATAGGGTAGATCTATTTTTAATTTTTTGAGGAACCTCCACACTGCTTTCCAGAGCGGCTGTACCAGTTTGCATTCCCACCAACAGTGCAAGAGGGTTCCAGTTTCTCCACATCCTCTCCAGCATCTATAGTCTCATGGTTTGTTCATTTTAGCCACTCTGACTGGCGTAAGGTGGTATCTTAATGTGGTTTTGATTTGTATTTCCCTGATGAGGAGCGATGTTGAGCATCTTTTCACGTGCCTGTTGGCCATCCGGATGTCTTCTTTAGAGAAGTGTCTATTCATGTTTTCTGCCCATTTCTTCACTAGATTATTTGTTTTTCGGGTGTGGAGTTTGGTGAGCTCTTTATAGATTTTGGATACTAGCCCTTTGTCTGATATATCATTTGCAAATATCTTTTCCCATTCCGTTTCTTGCCTTTTCATTTTGTTGATTGTTTCCTTTGCAGTGCAGAAGGTTTTTATCTTCATGAGGTCCCAATAGTTCATTTTTGCTTTTAATTCCCTTGCCTTTGGGGATATGTCAAGTAAGAAATTGCTGCAACAGAGGTCAGAGAGGTTTTTTCCTGCTTTCTCCTCTAGGAT
Source organism: Panthera pardus (assembly GCF_024362965.1). Taxonomy (NCBI): domain Eukaryota; kingdom Metazoa; phylum Chordata; class Mammalia; order Carnivora; family Felidae; genus Panthera; species Panthera pardus. The sequence goes on from NW_026526843.1 coordinate 80,673,196, forward strand.
TTGATGGTTTCCTGTCTCACATTCAGGTCCTTTATCCATTTTGAGTTTATTTTTGTGAATAGTGTAAGGAAGTGGTCTAGTTTCATTCTTCTGCATGTTGCTGTCCAATTCTCCCAGCCCCATTTGTTAAAGAGACTGTCTTTTTTCCATTGGATGTTCTTTCCTGCTTTGTCAAAGATTAGTTGGCCATACTTTTGTGGCTCTAATTCTGGGGTTTCTATTCTATTCCATTGGTCTATGTGTCTGTTTTTGTGCCAATACCATGCTGTCTTGGTGATTCCAGCTTTGTACTAGAGGCCACAGTCTGGGATTGTGATGCCTCCCACTTTGGTCTTCTTCTTCAAAATTACTTTGGCTATTCGGGGTCTTTTGTGGTTCCATAGACATTCTAAGATTGCTTGTTCTAGCTTCGAGAAGAATGCTGGTGCAATTTTGATTGGGATTGCATTGCATGTGTAGATAGCTTTGGGTAGTATTGAAATTTTAACAATAATTTATTCTTCCAATCCATGAGCATGGAATGTTTTTCCATTTTCTTGTCTTCAATTTCCTTCATAAGCTTTCTATAGTTTTCAGCATACAAATCTTTTACATATTTTTTTCTAGGTTTATTCCTAGGTATTTTATGATTCTTGGTGCAATTGTGAATGGGATCAGTTTCTTTATTTGTCTTTCTGTTCCTTCATTGTTAGTGTATAAGAATGCAACTGATTTGTGTACATTGATTTTGCATCCTGCGACTTTGCTGAATTCCTGTTTCAGTTCTAGCAGAGTTTTGGTGGAGTCTATCGGATTTTCCATGTATAGTATCATGTCATCTGCAAAAAGTGAAAGTTTGACTTCATCTTTGCCAATTTTGATGCATTTGATTTCCTTTTGTTGTCTGATTGCTGATGCTAGCACTTCCAACACTATGTGAAACAACAGTGGTGACAGTGGACATCCCTATCGCGTTCCTGATCTCAGGGGGAAAACTCTCAGTTTTTCCCCATTGAGGATGATATTAGCTGTGGGCTTTCCATAAATGGCTTTTATGATGTTTAAGCATGTTCCTTCTATCCCGACTTTCTTGAGGGCTTTTGTTAAGAAAGGATGCTGAATTTTGTCAGATGCTTTTTCTGCATCGATTGACAGGATCATATGGTTCTTATCTTTTATTAATGTGATGTACCACGTTGATTGATTTGCGAATGTTGGACCAGCCCTGCAGCCCAGGAATGAATACCACTTGATCATGGTGAATAATTCTTTTTATATGCTGTTGAATTCAATTTGCTAGTGTCTTATTGAGAATTTTTGCATCCATATTCATCAGGGATATTGGCCTGTAGTTCTCTTTTATCGCTGGGTCTCTGTCTGATTTAGGAATCAAAGTAATGCTGGTTTCATAGAATGAGTCTGGAAGTTTTCCTTCCCTTTGTATTTTTTGGAACAGCTTGAGAAGGATAGGTATTATTTCTGCTTTAAATGTCTGGTAGAAATCCCCAGGGAAGCCATCTGGTCCTGGACTCTTATTTGTTGGGAGATTTTTGATAACTGATTCAATTTCTTCACTGGTTTTGGGTCTGTTCAAGTTTTCTCTTTCTTCATGTTTGAGTTTTGAAGTGTGTGGGTGCCTAGGAATATGTCCATTTCTTCCAGGTTGTCCAGTTTGTTGGCATATATATATTTTTTCATAGTATTCCGTGATACTTGCTTATATTTCTGAGGGATTGGTTGTAATAATTCCATTTTCATTCATGATTTTATCTATTTGGGTCATCTCCCTTTTCTTTTTGAGAAGCCTGGCTAGAGGTTTATCAATTTTGTTTGTTTTTTTCAAAAAAAACCCCCACAAATCTTGGTTTCATTGATCTGCTCTATAGTTTGTTTTTTTTTTTTAGGTTCTATATTGTTTATTTCTACTCTGATCTTCATTATTTCTCTTCTTCTGCTGGGTTTGGGGTGTCTTTGATGTCCTGTTTCTATTTCCTTTAGGTGTGCTGTTAGATTTTGTATTTGGGATATTTCTTGTTTCTTGAGATTGGCCTGGATTGAAATGTATTTTCCTCTCAGGACTGCCTTTGCTGCATCCCAAAGCATTTGCATTGTTGTATTTTCATTTTCGTTTGTTTCCATATATTTTTTAATTTCTTCTCTAATTGCCTGGTTGACCCACTCATTCTTTAGTAGGGTGTTCTTTAACCTCCATGCTTTTGGAGGTTTTCCAGACTTTTTCCTGTGGTTGATTTCAAGCTTCATAGCATTGTGGTCTGAAAGTGTGCATGGTATGATCTCAATTCTTTTATACTTATGAAGGGCTGCTTTTTGAGCCAGAGTGTGATCTATCTTGGAGAATGTTCCATGTGTACTCGAGAAGAAAGTATATTCTGTTGCTTTGGGATGCAGAGTTTTAAATATATCTGCCAAGTCCTTCTGATCCAATGCATCACTCAGGGCCTTTGTTTCTTTATTGATCCTGTGTCTAGATGATCTATCCATTGTTGTACGTGGGGTATTAAAGTCCCCTGCAATTACCACATTCTTGTCAATAAGGTTGCTTATGTTTGTGATTACTTGTTTTATATATTTGGGGGCTCCCGTATTCGGCGCATAGACATTTATAATTGTTAGCTCTTCCTGATGGATAGACCCTGTGATTATTATATAACGCCCTTCTACATCTCTTGTTACAGCCTTCAATTGAAAGTCTAGTTTGTCTGATATAAGTATGGCTACTCCAGCTTTCTTTTGACTTCCAGTAGCATGATAGATAGTTCTCCATCCCCTCACTTTCAATCTGATGGTGTCTCAGGTCTAAAATGAGTCTCTTGTAGACAACAAATAGATGTGTCTTGTTTTTTTTTAATCCATTCTGACACCCTATGTCTTTTGGTTGGTGCATTTAGTCCATTTACATTCAGTGTTATTATAGAAAGATATGAGTTTAGAGTCATTGTGATGTCTGTAGGTTTCATGCTTGTAGTGATGTCTCTGGTACTTGGTGGTCCTTGCAACATTTCACTTACAGAGTCCCCCTTAGGATCTCTTGTAGGGCTGGGTTAGTGGTGATGAATTCCTTCAGTTTCTGTTTGTTTGGGAAGACCTTTATCTCCCCTTCTATTCTGAATGACAGACTTGCTGGATAAAGGATTCTCGGCTGCATATTTTTTCTGTTCATCACATTGAAGATTTCCTGCCATTCCTTTGTGGCCTGCCAAGTTTCAGTAGATAGGTCTGCTACTACCCTTTTGTGTCTACCTTTGTATGTTAGGGCCTGTTTACCCCTAGCTACTTTAAAATTTTCTCTTTATCCTTGTCTTTTGCCAGTTTCACTATGATATGTCATGCAGAAGATTGATTCTAGTAACTTCTGAAGGGAGTTCCCTGTGCCTCTTGGATTTAAATGTCTGTTTCCTACCCCAGATCAGGGAAGTTCTCAGCTATGATTTGTTCAAGTACACCTTCAGCCCCTTTCTCTCTCTTCTTCTTCTTCTGGAATTCCTATGATACAGATATTGTTCTGTTTGATTGCATCACTTAGTTGTCTAATTCTCTCCTCATACTCCTGGATTTTTTTTATCTCCCTTTTTCTCAGCTTCCTCTTTTTCCATAATGTTATCCTCTAATTCACCTATTCTTTCCTCTGCCTCTTCAATCCATGCTATGGCCGCCTCCATTTTATTTTGCTCCTCATTATAGTATTTTTTAATTCCTCATGACTATTTCTTAGTCCCTTGGTCTCTGTAGCAATAGATTCTCTGCTGTTCTCTATGCTTATTTCAAGCCCAGCGATTAATTTTATGACTATTATTCTAAATTCTTGTTCCGTTATATTGCTTAAATCGGTTTTGATCAATTTGTTAGCTGTCGCTACATATGGAGGTTCTTCTGAGGAGAATTCTTCCATTTTGTCATTTTGGGTAGTCCCTGTGGTAGCTCCAAACTGCAGGGCACTTCCCCTGTGCTGTCCTGAGAAATTTTTGTTGGTGGGTGGGGCCGCAGTCAGACCAGATGTCTGCCCCCAGCCCATTGCTGGAGCCACAGTCAGACTGGTGTGTACTTTATCTTCCCCTCTCCCAGGGGCAGGACTCACTGTGGAGTGATGTGGCCCCTGTCTAGGATGCTTGCACACTGCCAGGCTTGTGGTGCTGCTTCGATGGGATCTGGCCAAGGGTGTATTAGATGGGGTGTATCTGGAAGGTTCACAGGGGTGGGAGGGGCAAGCTTAGCTAGCTTTGCCATGGGTGGTCCCCTGTGTGAGGGGCCCTGAAGCACCAGGAATGGGGGAGGCCTTTCAGAGGGATGGATCCACAGAAGCACAGCGTTGGGTGTTTTCGTGGTACAAGCAAGTTGGGTGATGGAAACTGGCTGCCTTTGGAATTTTGGCCGGGGGTTGGGAGAGGGAAATGGCGCTTGCCAGTGCCTTTGTTCCCCCACTGAGCTCTGTCCTTCTGGGGCTCAAAAACTCTCCCTCCCAGTTTCCTCTGGCCCTCCCCCCTCTCTGAGAGCAGAGCTGTTGACTTTTAACATTCCAAATGTTAAGTCCAACCAGCTGTCAGAACTCATGGAGTCTGGCCCCTCTTCCTTTGCAAGCCAGACTTTGCTCTGCCTTGCCTGGTGGGCTGCCCTTCCACTTTCTGGCTCCCTCCCACCAGTCTGTGTAACACACACTGCCTCTCCACCCTTCTTACCCTCTTACATTGACCTCTTGTTTATGCTTGGCTCAGGAGAGTCCATTCTGCTAGTCTTCTGTCAGTTTTCTGGGTTATTTAGGCTGCTGTGGGTGGAATCTAAGGGAACAGCAGGATGAGGTTACCCCAGCATCCTCCCATGCTGCCATCTCCATTTTTCTTGTTTTTGCGTTGACTCTGTTCTCCTTCATTGTATGTCTAGAAAATTTTTTGTTTTAGGGGCTCAGTGAGTTAAGCAAGTGGCTTTGGCTCAGGTCATGATTTCAGTTGGTGAGTTCAAGCCTTGCTCCAGGCCCTGTGCTGACAGCTGAGAGCCTGGAGCCTGCTTTGTATTTTGTGTCTCCCTCTCTGTCTGCCCCTTCCCAGCTTGCACTCTGTGTCTCTTAAAAATAAATAAATGTTGAGAAAAAAATTTAAAAGAAAGAAAATTTTTTGTTTTGTTCAGAACATTGTAAGTAATACATTGCTTTAAATTTGGACTTTGTCATTTTCCATTAAAGGTTGTTCAGTTTTGTTCTTGCAGCTAGTTACTATTGGATCCTTTGGGTCTGTCAGGCTTGCTTTCATTCTTTGTGAGGGTGGGTATCCGTTTCAAATTTAGTTCTAGGGCAGAGTACTTTATCCCTAGCACCTGGCTTATCAGTCATCTGAACTGAATACTTAAAATGTTCAGCAAGGTTTCTGCATTCCTCCCCCAGCACCTGCTCCATCACAGGCTTATTTTGCTCTCAGCCTCAGACAATTAGAGCTCTCTCTCTCGAGACAAGACCTGCAAATTTGAAGTGCTTCAGCAGCTGTAAACCTTAATCTCCTCAACTCACAAAAGCATCCGTGTTCATTTATGTTCCAACTCCTTGTGCCACCACCTGGAACCGGACAGCATGCTGTGGAAAACAGTGGTTTCATCTTGTAGATTTCCTTCTCTCAAAGATCACAATTCTGCAACCCCTGGCATCCAATCCTCCCAAACCGTCCCTTAATGAATGTTGTGCAGTTTTATAGTTATTTATACTGTAAGTGCATGTCAGGGGCCAGTTACCATGTGATAGGCCAGCTAGTATCAAGTTTCCCAAATCTCAGTCACCATTCTATTGAGAGTCAAAAATCGAATGTCCAAATGGACTTGAGACATTTTTATTGTTGCTTTTTGCAGAAGACAGATAGATTTAGAAACTTTATGTGTTTTAAAAATTCTGCACCATTCTCTTCCACAAAAATGTTATTTAATCTCTACTATAGGGGAAGCAATTGTTGAGTCCATAGAGTGTTATTGTGCTAAGGAAGGAGCTATACTGAGTCTTCATTGGTTCATAGTCAACCTTCTAACGTGAGGGAGGGCAGGAGTGCCTATCTTCTGTGCTTCCCTTGAGGCAGTGAAAGGTTGACTGACCAACTGCTTTTGTAGTGCAAATTCAGAGAAGTACAAAAAAAACATGAAATCAAAAGTCAGTTAATAATGCAGCAATAGCACTGCTAGGAATTTACCCAAGGAATACAGGAGTACTGATGCATAGGGACACTTGTACCCCAATGTTTATAGCAGCACTCTCAACAATAGCCAAATTGTGGAAAGAGCCTAAATGTCCATCAACTGATGAATGGATAAAGAAAGTGCGGTTTATATACACAATGGAGTACTACGTGGCAATGAGAAAAAATGAAATATGGCCTTTTGTAGCAACGTGGATGGAACTGAAGAGTGTGATGCTAAGTGAAATAAGCCATACAGAGAAAGACAGATACCATATGGTTTCACTCTTATGTGGATCCTGAGAAACTTAACAGAAACCCATGGGGGAGGGGAAGGAAAAAAAAAGAGGTTAGAGTGGAAGAGAGCCAAAGCATAAGAGACTCTCAAAAACTGAGAACAAACTGAGGGTTGATGGGAGGTGGGAGGGAAGGGAGGGTGGGTGATGGGTATTGAGGAGGGCACCTTTTGGGATGAGCACTGGGTGTTGTATGGAAACCAATTTGACAATAAACTTCATATATTGAAAAAATAAAAAATTACAAAAAAAGAGGAAAAAATAATGCAAAATATTGCCCTGCTCAAGTTGTAAAGTTCCCTGTGTACCTTGCATGGTCTATCAACTGGAACTAAGCATGTAACCCTCTGTCTGACCATGGATGGCTGTGTAAGGACTGATGATGAAAATTAAACACCACAAAGGGCTTACTGGGCATTTATATGAATCTGGTTGCACCAAAGGCCACTGAATTTGGCAATGGCAAAGACAGGCTGCTATTCCAGAATGGGATGGGCTGGAGAGCAAGGAGGCTAGTAGAAGTTTCAGCCACAAGTTTGTGAGCTGATTAGAAACCTGGGTCATGTTGTCCACTTGCATCCCACATGAACATTACACAATTGTTATATTCTCCTTTGGTTTATTTGGGGGGTCAGATTGCTCATGTTGACTCCAGGAACTGAATTAAATACGTCAATCATCTCTACTCTGAAAACTGCAAAATAAAACAAAACAAAAAGCAAGGAAACAATGCAGAATTATTATTTTCAGAGTGCTGCGAAAAAAATCCTTTCCTAGCTTTTACTTGTTCGACCTAAACGTTCCTTGCTCCTTTTTATTGTTTTCCTGTACCTGTACTCGGATTACAAATCCAAGCATTAAATTCACAGGTACAGAAAAATAGGCCACCAAAACCAAAGACATTTGATATCTTGAGGCAGCACTGGTAACTCTCCTGTCATTGGATTAGTAGATTTTTTTAAAAAGTAGCTTAGATTATTCAGGAGGCAGTGACCATTTAGAGGGAAAAGGTTGGGGAAGTGGACTAACCTTTTACTCATTACACACATTACTCTTCAGAGAACAGCCATATCCTGCTTGACCCTTAATGTAAACTTTGTACGCCAATACCTTTCACAGAAGCTTGAGAAGCACCAAAGAAAACATGAAAGATTAGAATCACAGCATCAACACCATAGGACCTGGGGAAATTCTCATTAGAATAGAAGGATCAGACCATAAGATTGTCAACTTGGGTTGTTTCCAATAAAATCCTCCATGATCAGAGTGCATCCAATTTTCCCAAGGTGGAATATTCAGAGGACATAAATATACAGGCGTACCCTGAAGATATTGTGGGTTTGGTTCCAGACAACCTAAATAAAACAAATATTGCAATAAAATGAGTCAAATGAATTTATGTGGTTCCCTATTCATATAGAAGTTATGTTTACACTATACTGTAAACTATTAAGTGTGAAATAGCATTATGTCTAAAAAAATGTACATACCTTAATTTAAAAATACATTATGGCTAAAGGTTGCTAACCATCATCTGAGGTATCAGCAGCTCATAATCCTTTGTTGGTGGAGGGTTTTTACCTCAGTGTTGATGGCTGCTGACTGATCAGGCTGGTGGTTGCTGAAGGTTGGGTGGTTGTGGCAATTTCTTCAAATAAGACAACAATGAAGTTTGTGACATCAATTAACTCTTCCTTTCATGAATGATTTCTCTGTAGTATGTGATGCTGTTTGATACCATTTTATTTTATTTTATTGTAATTTTTAAAGTATTTATTTTTCAAGTTTTAATTTAAATTCCAGTTAGGTAACAGTGTAATATTAGTTTCAGGTGTACGATTTAGTGATTCAACACTTTCATACAACACTTGGTGCTTATCACAAGTGCACTCCTTAATCCCCAGGACCTGTTTTGTTGTTGTTGTTGTTGTTGTTGTTGTTCAGGATAATGACATTTTATTCTACTAACCCAGAATTCCTGGGGTTACATCAAAACCTGCACAGTAGTTAGGAATTATCGTTCACAACATCCTTTGTGGTATTATTTATTTAATCTGTAATGCTGTTGAGAATCTCAAGAAAGACATCTGCCCCAACCAGACATAGAAGTAGGGAGACTTATAACAAGCAGCCATGGAGCTCTTGGCTCTATAAAGGTCAAAGGGGCTTGTGGTTAGGGGTAGCAGGCTGACGATGTTCATGTCTTCCCTTCTGTCTTCTGGCCCATGAAAATCACAGGGAAGTAATGAAATTGCTACTGACTTGCAGAGACAAAGAAATCAGGTGATCACCTCTTTAACCCATTCCCCCACCCACCTTCCCTTGTAACCACCAATTTGTTCTCTGTAATTAAGATTCTGTTTTGGGGCGCCTAGGTGACTCAGTCGGTTAAGCATCTGACTTCGGTTCAGGTCATGATCCCATGGTTTGTGAGTTCAAACCCCACATCGGGCTCTGTGCTAACAGCTCAGAGCCTGGAGTCTGCTTTACATTCTGTGCTTCAAAATCTGTGTCAGATTCTGTGGGAGAGATTCTCTGCCTCTCCCCTTCTTATGCTCTGTGTCTCTCTCTCAAAAATAAATAAACATTAAAAATTTAAAAAGAGAGATTCTGTTTCTTGGATTTCCTCTCTCTTTTTCCCCCATGAGCATTTTTTGAAAAATTACACATATGAGTGAAATTATATGGTATTTGTCTTTCTATGACTGACTCATTTCACTCAGTATGATACTCTTTAGCTCCATCCACATCATTGCACCCCATAGTAGAACTTTATTTGAAATTGTAGTCATTCTCCCCAACTCTGCTGCTGCTTTATCAACTAAGTTTATGTAATATTATAAATTCTTTCCTGTCATTTTAACAATCTTTACAGTATCTTCACCAGGAGTCAATTCCATCTCAAGAAAACACTTTCTTTGCTCATCCATAAGAAGCAACTCCTCATCTGTTCACAGTCACATCTTCAGGCTCTACTTCCAAATCTAATTCTCTTACTATTTCTGCCACATCTTCACTTACTTTCTGCACTGAAGCTATGAACTCCTCAAAGTCATGAGAGTTGGAATTAGCTTCTTCAAAATTCCTATTAATAATGATATTTTGACTTCTTTCCATGAATCATAAATGTTCTTAATGGCATGTACAATGGTGAAACATTTCCAGGCGTTTTCAATTTACTTTGCCCAGATCCATCAGAGGAATTATGAGCTATGGCAGCTATAGATAGCCTTATGAAATGTATTTCTTTGTAAGAGTGGAATGCCAAAATTACTTTTAATCTATAGGCTGCAGAATGGATGTTGTGTAAGCAGGTATACAAACAACATTAATCTTGTTGTACATCTTCACCAGAGCTCTTGTGTGACACTATCAATATGCAGTAATATTTTGAAAGGAATCTTTTTTTTGTCTGAGCAGTAGGTCTCAACAGTGAGCTTAAAATATCTGGTAAATCATGTTTCAAACAGATGTGTGGTCATCCAGGGTTTGTTGTTCCATTTATAGAGCACAGGCAGAGTAGATTTGGCATAATTCTTAAAGGCCCTAGGATTTTCAGAATGGTAAATGAGCATTGGCTTCAACTTAATGTCGCCAGCTGCATTAGCCCTTAACAAGAAAGTCAGCCTATCCCTTGAAGCTTTGAAACTAGGCATTATCTTTTCTGTAGCTATGAAAGTCCTAGGTGGCATCTTCTTCCAATGGAAGAATGGTTGTTTTATAAAACAATGGTTGTTTTATCTACATTGAAAATCTGTTGTTTAGTGCAGTCACCTTTTTAATTATCTTAGCTAGATCCTCTGGGTAACTTGGTGCAGCTTCTATATCATCACTTGCTGTTTCACCTTGCACTTTTATGTTATGGAGATGGCTTCTTTCCTTAAACATCATGAATCCCTCTGGTAGCTTCAAACTTTTCTTCTACCATTTACTTAGCTCTCTCAGCTTTCATAGAATTGAAGAGAGCTAGAGCCTTGCTCTGGATTAGGTTTTGGCTTAAGCAAATGTTGCATCTGGTTTGATCTTCTATCCAGACCACTAAAACTTACTCTGTATCAGCAATAACATTCATGTGTTCATTGAAATAGTACTTTTAGTTTTCTTCAGGAAATTTTTCTTTGCATTCACAACTTGGTTAACTGTCTTAACAAACATAGTTTTGGCTTATCTCAAATTTTTTAGTTTATGTTTTTTTATATTCAAGTTAGTTAGTATACAGTGTAGTATTGGTTTCAGGAGTAGAACCCAATGATTCATCACTTACATATAACACCCAGTGCTCATCACAACAAGTGCACTCCTTAATGCCCATCATCCATTTAGCCTATCCCCCCCCCATGCACTTCACCTCTAGAAACCCCATTTTGTTCTCTGTACTTAATCTCTTATAGTCTGCCTCCCTCTCTGTTTTTATCTTATTTTTCCTTCTCTTCTCATATGTTCATCTGTTTCTTAAATTCCACATATGAGTGAAATCATATGATATTTGGCCTATCTCAGTTTTGACATGCCTTATTCATTAAACTGAATCATTTCTAGCTATTTTTTTGTTTTTAGTTTAAGGTTTAGAATTTAGTGATTCATTATTTACCTACAATATCCAGTGCCCTCCTTAATATGCACCACACATTTAACCCATCCACCCCGCCCACCTTCCCCAAGCAACCCTCAGTTTGTTCTCTAGAGTTAAGAGTCTGTTTTATTCTTTACCTTTTCTCATTCCCCTGCCCCGCTATGTTCACACAGGAAACAACAGATGTTGGCAAGGATGCTGAGAAAGGGGAACCCTCTTACACTGTTGGTAAGAATGCAAACTGGTGTGGCCACTCTGAAGAACAGCATGGAGGCTCCTCAGAAAGTTAAAAATAGAAGTACCCTATGACCCAGCAATTATACTACTAGGTATTTACCCAAAAGATACAAAAATATTGATACAAAAGGACACATGCACCTCTATGTTTATAGCAACATCATCATTTCTAACTTTTGATTGAAAGTGAGAGATATGCAACTCTTCCTTTCACTTGAACACTTATAGGCCATCACAAAGTGATTAATTAGCCAGATTTTAATATTGCTGTGTCTCAGGGAATAAGGATGCTTGAGGAGAGGAAGAGAGATGAGGGAATTGCTGGTCCATGGAGCTGTCAGAACACACACAACATTTAAAAAAATATTGATTTCTTTTGAGAGAGAGAGAGAAGCATGAGAGGGGAAAGAGCAGAGAAAGAAGGAGAGAGAGAATCCCAAGCAGGCACTGCATTGTCAGCACATGGAACCCCATGCAGGGCTTCATCTCACAAACTGTGAGATCATGACCTGGGACAAAATCAGGAGTCCGGTGCTTAACCAACTGAATCACTCAGGCGCCCTATAACACGCACAACATTTATTGATTAAGTTCTCTGGCTTATACGGGCGTAGTTTGTGGTGTCTCAAAACAATGACAATAGTAACATCAAAGATCACTGATCACAGATCACCATAACAAATATAATAATAATGAAAAAGTTTGAACTATTGTGAGAATTGCCAAAATGTGACACAGAGACACGAAATGAGCAAATGCTGTTGGAAAAGTGGTGCCAACAGACTTGCTTCATGCAGGATTGTCACAAACCTTCAATTTATAAAAGACGCAAATCTGTAAGGGCACCTGGGTGGCTCAGTTGGTTAAGCGTCTGACTTCGGCTCAGGTCATGATCTCATGGCTCATGAGTTCGAGCCCTGCATCGGGCTGTGTGCTGACAACTCGGAGCCTGGAGCCTGCTTTGGATTCTGTGTCTCCCTCTCTCTCTGCCCTTCCCCTTCTCACACTCTGTCTCTCCCTCTCTCTCAAAGATAAATAAACATTAAAAAAACTCGCAAATCTGTCAATCTCAATAAAGCGAAACACAATAAAATGAGGTATGCCTGTAATATTTCTGTAAAAAAAGCCCAACAGGGAAGTAAACTCCGTTGCTTAGCCCCCAACACTGTCCATAGCAGCACCACTGAATCAAAGAGCTGTTTTTCTGCCCATTTCATCACTGGATTATTTGTTTTTTGGGTGTGGGGTTTGGTGAGTTCTTTATAGATTTTGGATACTAGCCCTTTATCCGATATGTCATCTGCAAATATCTTTTCCCATTCCATCGGTAGACATGAATAGACCCTTCTCTAAACAAGATATCCAGATGGTCAACAGGCACATGCAAAGTTGCTCAACATCACTCCTCATCAGGGAAATACAAATCAAAACCACACTCAGATACCACCTCACGCCAGTCAGAGTGGCTAAAATGAACAAACCATGAGACTCTAGATGCTGGAGAGGATGTGGAGAAACGGGAACCCTCTTGCACTGTTGGTGGGAATGCAAACTGGTGCAGCCGCTCTGGAAAGCAGTGTGGAGGTTCCTCAGAAAATTAAAAATAGATCTACCTTATGACCCAGCAATAGCACTGCTAGGAATTTACCCAAGGGATACAGGAGTGCTGATGCAGAGAGGTACTCATACCCCAATGTTTATAGCAGCACTTTCAACAATAGCCAAACTATGGAAAGAGCCTAAATGTCCATCAACTGATGAATGGATAAAGAAATTGTGGTTTATATACACAATGGAATACTACTTGGCAATGCGAAAGAATGAAATGTGGGCTTTTGTAGCAACATGGATGGAACTGGAGAGTGTGATGCTATGTGAAATAAGTCAGGAAGAGAAAGACAGATACCATATGTTTTCACTCATATGTAGATTCTGAGAAACTCAACAGAAGACCAGCGGGGAGGGGAAGGGGGAAAAAAAGCTACAGAGAGGGAAGGAGGCAAACCATAAGAGACTCTTAAATACTGAGAACAAACTGAGGGTTGATGGGGGGAGGGGGGAGGGGAAAGTGGGTGATGGGCATTGAGGAGGGCACCTTTTGGGATGAGCACTGGGTGTTGTATGGAAACCAACTTGACAATAAATTTCATTTAAAAAAGCTATTTTTCCTTCCTGATCCAAGAACAGCATAATTCTTCCTCACAGGTTCCAGGACAAACAACCAAAGAAGACTGACAAGTTAGGTTAGGCAATTACCAAACTGTAATTGCTGCAAGGAAGATAGAACAGAGTTGAAAAAATCAGACACACTCCAGGACCCTTAGAGCAGAATGCATTGGTGACTTCCAAAAGGGAAGAGAACTCTGTGTTTCTGTTAGTGCCAGAAAAGGGGACCTGGGAAGAACAGCATAAGAGATGAGCCTACTAAGGTAGTTTGGTACAAATATAGGAAGTATTTAAAAGCCACTTGGGGTAGACTTAGTGTTTCTAGTCCATCATGTGTGAAGCTTTGTAGTCACCATTCTGTTCTAACAAGTAAAAATCTGAATATAATGAAAAAAAGGTCTTCTTATATCTGCAAGGTAAGTGAGGTCAAAGACCAAACTGCTGTCCCCAGAATTAAAGAGACAAACAGGAGCATACAGAGAATCACAACCCACCAGAACAGAAACATCTGTGGAGACCAGAGCTGGGAGAAATTTGAACTGAAATTGATGAATTGCTAAAGGCTCAGGATGAACAAGTCTGAGAAACAAAAACTGGGGTACAATAATGGGGTATCCCATTATTGGAGGGTCCCTACACTTTTGTGAGTGTTGTATTTTGGAGTTTTACCAGGTTCTTACAGTGAATATCAGAGAAAAGTCCTCTCATATTTCCTCATAGGGTGTGTGTGTGTGTGTGTGTGTGTGTGTGTGTGTGTGTGAGGTCATTTTGAAATACACCAAAGCATTCTGTTCTTAACAAGGTCTGTCCTCAGGAGAATCTATTTAACTTAACTTGCTGGGACTTTATCAGATTCTAAGTGATCTGGAGGATGGGAAATGCAACTCTATCCAGGTCTAGCCTTCTATGTGGGGAAAGAGAAATATACATCTTTAGCTTCTTCAGCCATCCTGCCCCCAATAAGGGGTGAGGGTGTGGAAAAGCACTGGTGAAATTCATAGTGCAGAGGCACAGGCTCACTAATGGACTGAGACCTAATCAGAGGATCATAGAACTCTTCCCCTCCCTACACACTTTACCACCACATTACCAAAGGGCTACTTACAATAGTTTTAAAGCTAGTACCTCATGTATGGTTATCAAGAAAAAAATTATAAGAGGTAATAAAGGGCAAATAACACAGTTTGAAGAGACAGAGCAAGCATCCAAACCAGACCCAGATATGGTAGTGATGTTGGAATCCTCATGTTTAAAAATAAAAGCTATGACTAATATGCTAAGGGTTTAATAGATAAAGTAAACAGTATGCCAGAATATATGGGCAATGGGACACCTGGGTGGCTCAGTCAGTTGAGTGTCCGACTTCGGCTCAGGTCATGGTCTCATGGTTTGTGAGTTCGAGCCCCGCGTCGGGCTCTATGCTGACAGCTTGGGGCCTGGAGCCTGCTTCGGATTGTGTCTCCCTCTCTCTCTGCCCCTCCCCTGCTCACACTCTGTCTCTCTCTCTCTCTCAAAAATAAACAAAGATTAAAAAAATAAAAAAAAGAATAGATGGGCAATGTAAGCAGACAGAAGAAAATTCTTCGAAAGAACAACAACAAAAAAAAAATATTAGAGACCAAAAACGCTCTAACAGAAATGAATACCTTTAATGGGCTTATCGTTGTCTGGACATGGCTGAAGGAAAAATCTCTGAGCTTGAGGATATCTCAATAGAATCTTTTAAAACTGAAAAGCAAAGATATGGGTTATATATACACAATGGAATACTACTTGGAATGAGAAACAATGAAATCATGCCATTTGAAACAACATGGATGGAACTGAAGGGTATTATGCTAAGTGAAATAAGTCAGAGAAAGACATGTATCATATGTTTTCACTCATATGTGGAACTTGAGAGAAACTTAACAGAAGGCCATGGGGGAAGGGAAGGGGAAAAATGGTTTCAAACAGAGAGGGAGGCAAACCCTAAGAGACTCTTAAATACAAGAACAGACTGAGGGTTGACGGGGGGCGGTGAAGGAGAGGGGAAAATGGGTGATGGGCATTGAGGAGGGCGCTTGT
Source organism: Panthera pardus (assembly GCF_024362965.1). NCBI lineage: Eukaryota > Metazoa > Chordata > Mammalia > Carnivora > Felidae > Panthera > Panthera pardus. Next base: position 80,688,678 of record NW_026526843.1, read on the forward strand.
TGAGATGAGCACTGGGTGTTGTATGTAAGCGATGCATCATGGGAATCTACCCTTAAAGCTAAGAGCACATTGTATGCACTGTATGTAAGCTAACTTGAAAATAAATTATGTATAAAAAAACTGAAAAGTGAAGAGTAAAAAGATTGAAAGAAAAAAAATACAGAACAGTAGGATAACTACAAACGTTTTAATATATATGTAATAGAAATATGAGAAGGAAAAGACAGAAGAAGAAAGAGAAGAAATATTTGAAACAGGAAGACTGAGAATTTTCCAAAATTAATGTCAAACACCAAACCACAGATCCCAAAAGCTCCGAGAACACCAAGCAGGGTAAATTCCCCTCAGTATTCCCCTAAGCATATCATATTGAAACTGTAGGAAATCAAAAGTAAAGACAACAATCCTGAAAGAAGAAAAAAAGTACTCCACACCTTAAATAAAGATAAAAATTACATCCAACTTCTCACAATCCATGCAAGCAAGGAGTGGAATGAAATATTTAGTGTTGTGAGAAAAAAAAATCCAACATAGAATTCTGTACCATGCTGAATTATTATTCAAAAGTGAAAAAGAAATAGACTTTCTCAGACTTAAAAAATTGAGAGAATTTGTTGCCAGTATATTTGTCTCGCAAGAAATTAAGAAGGGCTTTAGAAAAGGAAAATAATATAGGTCAGAAATTCAGGTATATGTAAGGAAAGGAAAAACATCAGAGAAAGAATAAGAAAAGGCAAAATAAATATGTATTTTTTATTCTTAATTGATCAGACATATACAAATTTGTTCAAAATAATAATAGCAAGAATGTGTTAAATTATGTCAGCTTATACATGTGTGTGTGTGAAATGCATGACAGCAATGATATAAGGGACAGGAGGGAAGAATTAGGATTATTTGTTATTATAAGGTACTTGTAACTGCACCTCCTGTGAAGGAGTATAGTGTCATTTTTTTTTTAATAAAAAAAAGAGAGGGAGGGAGGGGACGCAGACAAGGGGGAGGGAGAGAGACAATCCCAAGCAGGCTGCACACTGTCAGCACACAGCCCAATGCAGGGCTTGAAGAGTCAGACACTTAACTAAGCAACCCAGGCGCCCCAAGTGTTATTTTATTTTATTATTATTATTTTTTTCAATATATGAAATTTATTGTCAAAATGGTTTCCATACAACACCCAGTGCTCACCCCAAAAGGTGCCCTCCTCAATACCCATCACCCACCCTCCCCTCCATCCCACCCCCCATCAACCCTCAGTTTGTTCTCAGTTCTTAAGAGTCTCTTATGCTTTGACTCTCTCCCACTATAACCTCTTTTTTTTTCCTTCCCCTCCCCCATGGGTTTCTGTTAAGTTTCTCAGGATCCACATAAGAGTGAAACCATATGGTATCTGTCTTTCTCTGTATGGCTTATTTCACTTAGCATCACACTCTCCAGTTCCATCCACGTTGCTACAAAGGGCCATATTTCATTCTTTCTCATTGCTCTGCAGGACTCCATTATGTATATAAACCACAATTTCTTTATCCATTCATCAGTTGATGGACATTTAGGCTCTTTCCATAATTTGGCTATTGTTGAGAGTGCTGCTATAAACATTGGGGTACAAGTGCCCCTATGCATCAGTACTCCTGTATCCCTTGGGTAAATTCCTAGCAGTGCTATTGCTGGGTCATAGGGTAGATCTATTTTTAATTTTCTGAGGAACCTCCACACTGCTTTCCAGAGCGGCTGCACCAATTTGCATTCCCACCAACAGTGCAAGAGGGTTCCCATTTCTCCACATCCTCTCCAGCATCTATAGTCTCCTGATTTGTTCATTTTGGCCACTCTGACTGGCGTGAGGTGATATCTGAGTGTGGTTTTGATTTGTATTTCCCTGATGAGGAGCGACGTTGAGCATATTTTCATGTGCCTGTTGGCCATCCGGATGTCTTCTTTAGACAAGTGTCTATTCATGTTTTCTGCCCATTTCTTCACTGGGTTATTTGTTTTTTGGGTGCTTTGTCAAAGATGAGTTGGCGATACGTTTGTGGGTCTAGTTCTGGGGTTTCTATTCTATTCCATTGGTCTATGTGTCTGTTTTTGTGCCAATCCCATGCTGTCTTGATGATTACAGCTTTGTAGTCGAGGCTAAAGTCTGGGATTGTGATGCCTCCTGCTTTGGTCTTCTTCTTCAAAATTACTTTGCCTATTCGGGGCCTTTTGTGGTTCCATATGAATTTTAGGATTGCTTGTTCTAGTTTCGAGAAGAATGCTGGTGCAATTTTGATTGGGAATGCATTGAATGTGTAGATAGCTTTGGGTAGTATTGACATTTTGACAATATTTATTCTTCCAATCCATGAGCAGGGAATGTCTTTCCATTTCTTTATATCTTCTTCAATTACCTGCATAAGCTTTCTATAGTTTTCAGCATACAGATCTTGTACATCTTTGGTTAGCTTTATTCCTAGGTATTTTATGCTTCTTGGTGCAATTGTGAATGGGATCAGTTTCTTTATTTGTCTTTCTGTTGCTTCATTGTTAGTGTATAAGAATGCAACTGATTTCTGTACATTGATTTTGTATCCTGCAACTTTGCTGAATTCATGTATCAGTTCTAGCAGACTTTTGGTGGAGTCTATCGGATTTTCCATGTATAGTATCATGTCATCTGCAAAAAGCGAAAGCTTGACTTCATCTTTGCCAATTTTGATGCATTTGATTTCCTTTTGTTGTCTGATTGCTGATGCTAGAACTTCCAACACTATGTGAAACAACAGCGGTGAGAGTGGGCACCCCTGTCGTGTTCCTGATCTCAGGGAAAAAGCTCTCAGTTTTTCCCCGTTGAGGATGATGCTAGCTGTGGGCTTTTCATAAATGGCTTTTATGATCTTTAAGTATGTTCCTTCTATCCCGACTTTCTCAAGGGTTTTTATTAAGAAAGGGTGCTGGATTTTGTCAAAGGCCTTTTCTGCATCGATTGACAGGATCATATGGTTCTTCTCTTTTCTTTTATTAATGTGATGTACCACGTTGATTGATTTGCGAATGTTGAACCAGCCCTGCATCCCAGGAATGAATCCCACTTGATCCTGGTGAATAATTCTTTTTATATGCTGTTGAATTCGATTTGCTAGTATCTTATTAAGAATTTTTGCATCCATATTCATCAGGGATATTGGCCTGTAGTTCTCTTTTTTTACTGGGTCTCTGTCTGGTTTAGGAATCAAAGTAATACTGGCTTCATAGAATGAGTCTGGAAGTTTTCCTTCCCTTTCTATTTCTTGGAATAGCTTGAGAAGGATAGGTATTATCTCTGGTTTAAATGTCTGGTAAAACTCCCCTGGGAAGCCATCTGGCCCTGGACTCTTATTTGTTGGGAGATTTTTGATAACCGATTCAATTTCTTCGCAGGTTATGGGTCTGTTCAAGCTTTCTATTTCCTCCTGATTGAGTTTTGGAAGTGTGTGGGTGTTTAGGAATTTGTCCATTTCTTCCAGGTTGTCCAATTTGTTGGCATATAATTTTTCATAGTATTCCCTGATAATTGTTTGTATCTCTGAGGGATTGGTTGTAATAAGTCCATTTTCATTCATGATTTTATTTATTTGGATCATCTCCCTTTTCTTTTTGAGAAACCTGGCTAGAGGTTTGTCAATTTTGTTTATTTTTTCAAAAGACCAACTCTTGGTTTCGTTGATCTGCTCTACTGTTTTTTTACATTCTATATTGTTTATTTCTGCTCTGATCTTTATTATTTCTCTTCTTCTGCTGGGTTTAGGCTGTCTTTGCTGTTCTGCTTCTATTCCCTTTAGGTGTGCTGTTAGATTTTGTATTGGGGATTTTTCTTGTTTCTTGAGATAGGCCTGGATTGCAATATATTTTCCTCTCAGGACTGCCTTCGCTGCGTCCCAAAGCGTTTGGATTGTTGTATTTTCATTTTCGTTTGTTTCCATATATTTTTAAATTTCTTCTCTAATTGCCTGGTTGACCCACTCATTCTTTAGTAGGGTGTTCTTTAACCTCCATGCTTTTGGAGGTTTTCCAGACTTTTTCCTGTGGTTGATTTCAAGCTTCATAGCATTGTGGTCTGAAAGTATGCATGGTATAATTTCAATTCTTGTATACATATGAAGGGCTGTTTTGTGACCCAGTATATGATCTATCTTGGAGAATGTTCCATGTGCACTTGAGAAGAAAGTATATTCTGTTGCTTTGGGATGCAGAGTTCTAAATATATCTGTCAAGTCCATCTGATCCAATGTATCATTCAGGGACCTTGTTTCTTTATTGACCGTGTGTCCAGATGATCTATCCATTTCTGTAAGTGGAGTGTTAAAGTCCCCTGCAATTACCACATTCTTATCAATTAGGTTGCTTATGTTTGTGGTTAATTGTTTTATATGTTTGGGGGCTCCCGTATTCGGCGCATAGACATTTATAATTGATAGCTCTTCCTGATGGATAGACCCTGTAATTATTATATAATGCCCTTCTTCATCTCTTGTTACAGCCTTTAATTTAAAGTCTAGTTTGTCTGATATAAGTCTGGCTACTCCAGCTTTCTTTTGGCTTCCAGTAGCATGATAAATAGTTTTCCATCCCCTCACTGTCAAGCTAAAGGTGTACTCAGGTCTAAAATGCATTTCCTGTAGACAGCAAATAGATGGGTCTTGTTTCTTTTATCCATTCTGATACCCTATGTCTTTTGGTTGGCACATTTAGTCCATTTACATTCAGTGTTATTATAGAAAGATACAGGTTTAGAGTCATTGTGATGCCCCTAGGTTTCATGCTTGTAGCGATGTCTCTGGTACTTTGTCTCACAGGATTCCCCTTAGTATATCTTGTAGGGCTGGTTTAGTGGTGACGAATTCCTTCAGTTTTTGTTTCTTTGGGAAGACCTTTATCTCTCCTTCTATTCTAAATGACAGACTTGCTGGATAAAGGATTCTCGGCTGCATATTTTTTCTGTTCATCACATTGAAGATCTCCTGCTATGCCTTTCTGGCCTGCCAAGCTTCAAAAGGGAGATCAGTCACGAGTCTTATAGGTCTCCCTTTATATGTTAGGGCATGTTTATCCCTTGCTGCTTTCAGAATTTTCTCTTTATCCTTGTCTTTTGCCAGTTTCACTATGATATGTCGTTTAGAAGATCGATTCAAGTTATGTCTGAAGGGAGTTCTCTGTGCCTCTTGGATTTCAATGCCTTTTTTCTTCCCCAGATCCGGGAAGTTCTCAGCTATTATTTCTTCAAGTACACCTTCAGCACCTTTCCCTCTCTCTTCCTCCTCTGGGATACCAATTATGCGTATATTATTTCTTTTTAGTGTATCACTTCTCTAATTTTACCCTCATACTCCTGGATTTTTTTATCTCTCTTTTTCTCAGCTTCCTCTTTTTCCATAATTTTATCTTCTAGTTCACCTATTCTCTCCTCTGCCTCTTCAATCCGAGCCGTCGTCGTTTCCATTTTATTTTGCATGTCGTTTAAAGCTTTTTTCAGCTCCTTGTGACTGTTCCTTAGTCCCTTGATCTCTGTAGCAAGAGATTCTCTGCTGTCCTCTATACTGTTTTGAAGCCCAGCGATTCATTTTTTGACTATTATTCTAAATTAACTTTCTGTTATATTATTTAAATCCTTTTTGATCAGTTCATTAGCTGTTGTTATTTTCTGGAAATTCTTTTGAGGAGAATTCTTCCATTTGGTCATTTTGGATAGTCCCTGGAGTGGTGCGGACCTGCAGGGCACTTCCCCTGTACTGTGGTGTATAACTGGAGTTGGTGGGTGGGGCCACAGTCAGACCTGATGTCTCCCCCAGCCCACTGCTGGGGCCACAGTCAGACTGGTGTGTGCCTTCTCTTCCCCTCTCCTAGAGGCGGAATTCACTGTGGGGTGGCGTGGCCATCTGGGCTACTTGCACACTGCCAGGCTTGTGGTGCTGGGGATCTGGCGTATTAGCTGGGGTGGGTAGGCAAGGTGCACGGGGGCAGGAGGGGCAGGCTTAGCTCGCTTCTCCTTAGGTGATCCACTTCAGGAGGGGCCCTGTGGCAGCGGGAGGGAGTCAGACCCACTGTCAGAGGGGTGGCTCCGCAGAAGCACAGAGTTGGGTGTTTGCGCGGAGCAATCAATTTCCCTGGCAGGAACTGGTTCCCTTTAGGATTTTGGCTGTGGGATGGGCGAGGGAGATGGCTCTGGTGAGCACCTTTGTTCCCCGCCAAACAGCTCTGTTGTCCCGGGGCTCAGCAACTCTCCCTCCCATTGTCCTCCAGCCTTCCCGCTTTCCGAGCAGAGCTGTTAACTTATGACCTCCCAAATGCTATGTCCCGCTTGCTGTCAGAACACAGTCCGTCCAGCCCCTCCGCTTTTGCAAACCAGACTCGGGGCCTCTGCTTGGCTGGCGGGCCGCCCCTCCGCCCCGGCTCCCTCCCGCCAGTCCATGGAGCATGCACCACCTCGCCACCCTTCCTACCCTCTTCTCTAGGCCTCTCGTCTGTGCTTGGCTCCGGAGACTACGTTCTGCTAATCCTCTGGCTGTTTTCTAGGTTATTTAGGCAGGTGTAGGTGGAATTGAAGTGATCAGCAGGACACACGGTGAGCCTAGGGTCCTCCTATGCCGCCATCTTCTGAAAACTGATCCAAGTGTTATTTTAAAATAGACTTAGATTCATTGTAAACATATATTGAAAATTGTGAAATAGCCACTAAAAATGTGAAAAATAAAGTGTAATGGATATGCTAAGAATGGGGACAAAATGGAACTACATATATGCTTATAAAATGCTCAGTTAAAACCACAAAAGCAGAAAGAGAGTAAAAGACAAAAATAGGAACAAAGAACAAAGGCATTAAGTAAAAAAATAGTAACAAATATGGTAGAAGTTAAATTCATTATATCAGTAATCACTTTGTTTTTTATTTATTTATTTGCTTATTTTATATAATTTATTGTCAAATTGGTTTCCATTCAACACCCAGTGCTCATCACAACAGGTGCCATCCTCAATGCCCATCACCCACTTTCCCCTCTCACCGCCCCCCTTCAACCCTCGGTTTATTCTCAGTATTTAAGAGTCTCTTATGGTTTGCCTCCTTCCCTCTCTGTAGCTTTTTTTCCCCCTTCCCCTCCCCGCTGGTCTTCCGTTGAGTTTCTCAGAATCTGCATATGAGTTAAAACATATGGTATGTGTCTTTCTCTGCCTGAGTTATTTCACTTAGCATAACAATCTCCAGTTCCATCCACATTGCTACAAATGGCCAAAATTTATTCTTTCTCATTGCTAAGTAGCATTGCATTGTATATATAAACCACATCTTCTTTATCTATTCGTCATTTGATGAACATTTAGGCTCTTTCCATAGTTTGCCTATTGTTGAAAGTGCTGTTATAAACATTGGGGTACGAGTACCCCTCTGCATAAGCACTCCTGTATCCCTTGGGTAAATTCCTAGCAGTGCTATTGCTGGTTCATAGGGTAGATCTATTTTTTTTAATATAAAATTTATTATCAAATTGGTTTCCATACAATACCCAGTGCTCATCCCAAAAGGTGCCCTCCTCAATACCCATCACCCACCCCCCTCCCTCCCACCCCCTATCAACCTTCAGTTTGTTCTCAATTTTTAAGTGCCTCTTATGCTTGGCTCCCTCCCTCTCTTCCCCCCCCACCCCACCCCACCATGGTCTTCTTTTAGTTTCTCAGGATCCACATATGAGTGAAAACATATAGTATCTTTCTCTGCCTGACTTATTTCACATAGCATAACAATCTCCAGTTCCATCTATGTTGCTACAAAAGGCCATATTTCATTCTTTCTCATTGCCAAGTAGTATTCCATTTTGTATATAAACTACAATTTCTTTATCCATTCATCAGTTGATGGACATTTAGGCTCTTTCCATAGTTTCGCTATTGTTGAAAGTGCTGCTATAAACATTGGGGTACAAGTGCTCCTATGCATCAGCACTCCTGTATCCCTTGGGTAAATTCCTAGCAGTGCTATTGCTGGGTCATAGGGTAGATCTATTTTTAATTTTTTGAGAAACATCCACACTGTTTTCCAGAGCGGCTGCACCAGTTTGCATTCCCACCAACAGTGCAAGAGGGTTCCCATTTCTCCATATCCTTGCCAGCATCTAGAGTCTCCTGATTTGTTCATTTTAGCCACTCTGACTGGCATGACGTGGTATCTGAGTGTGGTTTTGATTTGTATTTCCCTGATGAGGAGTGATGTTGAGCGTCTTTGCATGTGCCTATTGGCCATCTGGATGTCTTCTTTAGAGAAGTGCCTATTCATGTCTTCAGCCCATTTCTTCACTGGATTATTTGTTTTTCGGGTGTGGAGTTTGGTGAGCTCTTTATAGATTTTGGATACTAGCCTTTTGTCCGATATGTCATTTGCAAATATCTTTTCCTATTCCGTCGGTTGCCTTTTAGTTTTGTTGATTGTGTCCTTTGCAGTGAAGGAGCTTTTTATCTTCATGAGGTCTCAATAGTTCACTTTTGCTTTTACTTCCCTTGCCTTTGGAGATGTGTCAAGTAAGAAATTGCTGCGGCTGAGGTCAGAGAGGTTTTTTCCTGTTTTCTACTCTAGGGTTTTGATGGTTTCCTGTCTCACATTCAGGTCCTTTATCCATTTTACGTTTATCTTTGTGAATGGTGTAAGAAAGTGGTCTAGTTTCATTTTTCTTCATGTTGCTGTCTAGTTCTCCCAGCACCATTTGTTAAAGAGACAGTCTTTTTTTCCATTGGATGTTCTTTCCTGCTTTGTCAAAGATTAGTTGGCAGTACATTTGTGGGTCCAACTCTGGGGTCTGTATTCTATTCCATTGATCTATGTGTCTGTTTTTGTGCCAATACCATGCTGTCTTGATGATACAGCTTTGTAGTAGAGGCTAAAGTCTGGGATTGTGATGCCTCCCACTTTGGTTTTCTTCCTCAGTATTACTTTGGCTATTCGGGGTCTTTTGTGGTTCCATACAAATTTTAGGATTGCTTGTTCTAGCTTCGAGAAGAATTCTGGTGCAATTTTGATTGGGATTGCATTGAAGTGTAGATTGATTTGGGTAGTATTGAAATTTTAACAATATTTATTTTTCCAATCCATGAGCATGGACTGTTTTTCCATTTCTTTGTGTGCTCTTCAGTTTCCTTCATAAGCTTTCTATAGTTTTCAGCATGTAGATCTTGTACATCTTTGGTTAGGTTTATTCCTAGGTATTTTATGCTTCTTGGTGCTTTGTGAATAGGATCAGTTTCTTTATTTGTCTTTCTGTTGTTTCATTATTAGTGTATAAGAATGCAACTGATTTGTGTACATTGATTTTGTATCCTGCGACTTTGCTAAGTTCCTGTATCAGTTCTAGCAGACTTTTGGTGGAGTCTATCGGATTTTCCATGTTATATAGTGTCATCTGCAAAAAGTGAAAGCTTGACTTCATCTTTGCCAATTTTGATGCCTTTGATTTCCTTTTGTTGTCTGATTGCTGATGCTAGCACTTCCTGCACTATGTGAAACAACAGTGGTGAGAGTGGACATCCCTGTCATGTTTCTGATCTCAGGGAGAAACCTCTCAGTTTTTCCCCATTGAGGATGATATTAGCTGTGGGCTTTTCATAAGTGGCTTTTACCAGTTTGAATGTCATTGATCCAAATGCACCAATTAAAAGACAGAGATTGCTAGGGTGAATTAATAAGCAAAACCCAACTATATTTTTTGTATAAGAAACATTGAAATATAAAGGCACATATACATTGGAATGAAATGAATGAAGAAAGATATACCATGCTAACAGTAATCAAAATAAAGCGGGAGTAGCTGTATCAATTTCAGATAAAGCAGACTTCAATGCAAAGAATATCGTCATAGATAAAGTTGGTAAATTACATTAATAAAGGGTCATTTCCCCAAAAGAAATAACAATCCTTAATATGGTGTGTGCCCAATAAGAGTCTCAAAATATGTGAGGTAAAAATTGCTAGAATGGCAAGGAGAAATCGTTGGAGGAATTCAGTTGGAGACTCCAACAGCCCTTTATTAGAAATACTTTGTCAAAGATTAGCTGGCCATAGATTTGTGGGTCCAGCTCTGTGGTCTCTATTATATTCCATTGATCTATGTGTCTGTTTTTGTGCCAATACCATGCTGTCTTGATGATTACAGCTTTGTAGTAGAGGCTAAAGTCTGGGATTGTGATGACCCCATAGGTCAGAAAATCAGTAAGGACATAGTTGAACTCAACAATATTATCAATCAACTGGATGTAAGTGACGTGTATAAATTATTTTATTGAACAACAGCAGAATGCACCTTCTTTTAAAGCTCATTTGGAGCATCCTCCATGAGGATGGGCCATAAACACACCTTAACAAATTTAAAAGAATATAATTAAAACAAGACAATAATCGAATTAAACCAGAAACCAATAACCTAAAATAGCTTGGAAATCCCCCAAATACTTGGAGATTAAATGGCATATTTCTAAATAACACATAAGTCAAATAAGACATCTCAAGAGAAACTAAAAAATATTTTGAACTAAATGAAAATGAAAACACAACTTATCAAAGTTTGTGGGATGTGGCCAAAGCAGTGCTTAGGTGAAAATTTATAGCAGCGAATGCATATATTAGAAAAGAATAGAGATATGAACTCAGTAATCTCAGCCTCCACTTTAGGAAACTAGAAAATAAGAGCAAATTAAATACAAAGTAAGCAGAAAAGAAATAATAAAAATTATAGCAGAAGTCAATGATATTGTAAACAGGAAGTCAATAGAGAAAATCAAAGAAAGCAAAGCTAGATGCAAACCAAGAAACAGACTCTTAACTATAGAGAACATCTGATGGTTATCAGGAGGGAAGTGGGTGGGGGGATGTGTTAAATAGGTGATGCGGAATGCAAATTGATGCAGCCACTCTGGAATACAGTGTGGAGGTTCCTCGAAAAATTAAAAATAGACCTACCTTATGACCCAGCAATAGCACTGCTAGGAGTTTACTCAAGGGACACAGGAGTGCTGATGCAGAGGGGTACTCGTACCCCAATGTTTATAGCAGCACTTTCAACAATAGCCAAATTATGGAAAGAGCCTAAATGTCCATCAACTGATGAATGGATAAAGAAGTTGTGGTTTATATATACAATGGAATACTACTTGGCAATGGGAAAGAATGAAATATGGCCTTTTGTAGCAACGTGGATGGAATTGGAGAGTGTGATGCTAAGTGAAATAAGCCATACAGAGAAAGACAGATACCATATGTTTTCACTCTTATGTGGTTCCTGAGAAACTTAACAGAAAACTGTGGGGGAGGGGAAGGGGGAAAAAGTTACAGAGAGGGAAGGAGGCAAACCATAAGAGACTCTTAAAAACTGAGAATAAACTGAGTGTTGATAGGGGGTGGGAGGGAGGGGAAAGTGGTTGATGGGCATTGAGGAGGGCACCTTTTGGGATGAGCACTGGGTGTTGTATGGAAACCAATTTGACAATAAATTTCATATTAAAAAAAAGAAAAATTAATAAACGTATTGTGTTTAGATATAAAAAAATAGGCGATGGGGATTAAGGAATGTACTTGTTGTGATGAGCACCAGGTGTTGTATGGAACTTTTGAATCACTATACTGTACACCTGAAACTAATATAATGCTTTATGTTAACTAACTGAAATTTAAATAAAAACTTTAAAAAATGTAGGAGTTTTCTTAGAACAAAATATCTTATTCTTTGAAAAAAATCAAAACAATAAGCTTCTTGCCAAACTAAGAAAAGAGAGAAGACACGATTGCTTATATGAGGAATGAAAGCAGGAACATCACTACAGATCCCACGGAAATTAGAAGAATAATCAAGGAATATTATGAACAATTCTATGCCCACAAATTTGATAACCTATAAAAAATGGACCAATTCCTTGAAAGATACAATAGACCAATATTCACACAAGTAGTAATAGATGATCTGAATAGGTCTATATCTATTTTAAAAATTGAATCAATTATTAATAACTTTCAAAAACAGAAAGCCCCTGGCCCAGATGGGTTCACTGATATTGTGTCAAACATTTGGAATTATACCAAACATTTAAAGAAAAAATTATGTGAACTCTATACAGTTACTTTCAGAAGATAGAAACAGAAGGAATATTTCCTAATTCATTCTATTGCGTTTGAATAAACAATGTCCCTTCTTACCACTGCTTTGCAGAAAGCAGTACTGAATGTCATAGCTAATGCAATAAAACAGGAAATGTGGTGGCACCTGGGTGGCTCAGTCAGCTGAACGTCAGCTCAGGTCATGATCTTATGGTTGGTGAGTTCGAGCCCCGCGTTGGGCTCTGTGCTGAAGACTGGGAGCCTGGACCCTGCTTAGGATTCTCTGTCTCCCTCTCTCTCTGCCCCTCCCCTATTCATGCTCTGTCTCTCTCAAAAATAAATAAACATTAATTTTTTTAAACAAGAAAGGTAAATAAATGTATACAGACTGGGAGGGAAGAAATAAAACTGTTTTTGTTTATAGATCACATGATTGATCATCAATCCAGAATGTCTGAAAGAATCAGCAAAAAACTTCCTTGAACTAATAATAATTATAGCAAGATTGTTGGACACAAGGTTAATAATAAAAGCCAATCACTTTTCTGTATGCCAGTAATGAAAAAGTGGAATTTGAAATTAAAAACACAATACCATTTACACACCCCAAAATGAAATACTTAGATATGTCTATATCTATAAGAGGAAGTAAATAAATGGAAAGATATTTCATGTTCATTAATAGAAAGACTTGATATTGTAAAGATGTCAGTTCTTCCCAACCTGTTCTATAGATTCATTGCAATCACAATCACAATCATAGCAAGTTATTTTGTGAATGCTGACAAACTGATGTGAAGTTTATATGGAGATGCAAGAAATATAGAACAGTCAACAGAATATTGAGGGACAAGAAGAAAGCTAGAGGATTGACTTCAAAGCTGACTACCTGATTTCAAGACTTACTATAAAGCTACAGTAATCAAGACAGTGTGGTATTGGTGAAAGAATTAACAAATAAATCAGTGAAACAGAGTAGAGAGTTCAAGATATGACCTATAAAATACAGTCAACTGATCATTGACAAAAGAATAAAGACAATACAATAAAGCAAAGGTAGTCTTTTGAACAAATGGTGCTGGAACAACTGGAAAAAATCTAGACACAAACCCCACACCCTTAACAAAAATTAACTCAAAGTGAATCGTAGATTAAATATAAAATGCAAAACTATAAAACTCCCAGGAGATAACATAGAAGAAAATCCTAGATCACCTTGGATTTAGCTATGAGTTTTTAGATGACACCAAAGGCACAATCCATGAAAGCAAGAACTGATAAGCTGGACTTCATTAAATTAAAATTTTCTGCTCTGCAAACGACATTGTCAAGAAAATGAAAAGATATTTCACAGAATGGGAGAAAATATTTGCAAATGACATATCTGATAAAGGACTGCTATCTAAAATATACAAAGAACTCTTAAAGCTCCACAATAAGGGAAAAAAAGCCCAATTTAAAAATCGGCCAAAGACCCAGCCTCACTTCTGAGGGTGGGGGAAGTAGAGAAAAGGGGCTGGAGTCACAGGCAATGGGGGTGTCACTTGGTCATTGCTCAGTAATTTGCGGTTAGCTCCCCCTTTGTTCATGGGCTCACTGACTGCAAATAATTTCTTATATCTTGAAGGAAAGTTTGCTCTTCTGTTATGGAGACTGGGGTGCTTGGAATGCTTGTTTGGAGATGGTAGTTACCTTGCTCTCTCCCTCTATCCCAAGTATGTTTGAGCTCCCTGCATTCTGTGATGGTATTTGTTCATGCATACTCAAATCACTAGTAGCTCATAATGTGACTCTATTTGTGGGCTGGACATTTTAAAAGGTAATTATTATAAAATGAGGCCCTTAGTGTGGTCCCTAATTCAAACTGACTTCTGTCCTTATAACAGGAGTTGATTAGGACATACAGTCAAAGAGACTTCCAGGGGCACATATTCACAGTGGGATGGTGCTGTGAAGAAGTAGCAAGAGGGTGGTCATCTGCAAGCCAAGAAGATAGGCTTTAGGAGAAACCAACCCTCCTGGTACCTTGATCTTGGACTTTCAGCCTCAATAACTGAGAAATAAATGTATGGGACTTAAGCCAAGAAGAGAAAGAAGAAGAAAAAGAAAAATGGGGCATAGAATTTAAAAGATACATCACCCAAGAAGATACATAGCTGGCAAAGTAAACACATGAAAAAATGTTCAATCATATCATCAGGGAAATGCCAATGAAAACATCAATGAGATACCACTGCACAACTATTAGAATCATCAAAATCCATACCACTAATAACACCAAATGCTGGTGAAGAAGTGGAGCAACAAAAACTCTCATTCGTTGCTGGCGAGAATGCACAATGGTACAGTTTGGAAGACAGTTTGGAAGTTTCTTACAAAACTAAATCTACTTTGACCATATGATCCAACAATCATGCTCTTTGGTATTTACCTGAAAGAGTTGAAAACTTATGTCTACACAAAAATCTACACATGGATATTTATAGTAGCTTTATTTATATTTGTCAAAACTTAGAAGCAAATGTAGGTGAATTGATAAAATTGGTACATCCAGATAATGGAATGTTATTCAAAGAGTTTTAAAAAGAAATGAGCTATCAAACAATGAAAAGATATAAATAAAACTTAAATGTGGGTGCCTGGGTGGTTCAGTTGGTTGAGCTCCAACTTTGGCTGAGGTCATGATCTCACGGTTCATGGGTTTGAGCCCTGCAACGGGCTCTGTGCAGGCTCTGTGCCTGGCCCTGCTTCAGATTCTATGTCTTCCTCTCTCTCTGACCCTCCTCTGCTCAATTCTATCTCTCTCTCAAAAATAAATAAACCTTAAAAAATTAAAAAAAAAAAAAACTTAAATGCATCTTACTAACTGAAAGAAGCCAATCTGAAAAGGCTATATGTTGTATGATTCCAAATGTATGACATTCTGGCAAAGGCAATACTATGGAAAAGATTAAAATATCACTATTTGTCAAGGATTAGGAATGAGGGAGGGACGAACTGGCAGAGCACAGAGGGCTTTTAGGGCAGTAAAGCTACTCTGTATGATACTATAATGGTGGGTACATGTCATTACACATTTGTCAAAACCTATAGAATGTGCATTACTAAAAGTGAACCCTAATGTGTGAATGTACATACATGGAGTGTAAAAAATGTATCACTCTGGTGTGGGATGTTGATACTGGTGGAGGCTGTGCATATGTGGAGGCAGGGGTTTGGGGGAAATCTCTGGACTTTTCATTCAATTTTGCTATGAAACTGCAACTTCTCTGAAATATAAGGTCCATTTTAAAAATCCATATGCTAAGGAGTTTTAACTTCATCATGTAGTTGATGGTTAAAGGATTTTGATAGAAGTATGTTTTTAGAAAATTACTAATTGAAGCACTATAAGGAACAGACATTTATGAAGGATTTCCATCTCATGTAGTGAATAGTATAAACTGTTACATTTCTCATTGCTAAAAAGTTTTTCTTAGGAATTCTTTAAATATTTCATGATGAAGTTTCCATGTCCCTTTCTGAGACACTGGGATGTTATCCTATCCTCTCTCTTAGCAAAATTACTCAGGCTGGTATTTTTAATTTGTTAGATAAAAACAAACCTACTAAATAGGAAACTTACATTTAGGAGCCATGAAAATGTTACTCCCCTGGCACAAATAAATGCTGTCAACTATATCCATTAAAATTCAAGGTGAGTATTAAAAAATAAGCTGCAAATTATGTTAATGTTTTTAAAGTTGAATGTTGTGTTATAATTCACTATGATCCAGTATTGTTAACATTGTCTATTGCTGAGTCTTTTAGCCAAGATATTCAGTATTTAGATGAACTGATATAAAAGTGTCTCTCAACCAGAAACCATGTTACTGCATCTATTTTAACTTTGTCATGACAACATTCATTTCCATTTCCTGAGCATGTATTAGAGAGAACTTTATATATGAACATTTTCACTATGGTTCAATTTGAGTGATGGCACCATGTGATATGGGTGTGATCTCAGTAGTGGATTTATTTTGGGATGGTAGAGGAATGTGAGCATGACCAGAGTGTATGGGAACAGAGAATTGATTTTCCAGTGTTAAAGAAACTGTTGTGGAACATACAGATTAGATGGATTATAGAGGCTACAGAGCACACTCCACCTGCTCATGTGGAGGCATATTTGGAAGCTGATCATGGAGGAGAAATTTCTCTCATCCCATTTTGGCTCTATTCATAGTTGACATGGACATTTAATTGCAAAATTTCTGTGCAATGAAAAAATATACATACTGGTAAGTGGTAGTGATACTGCTGTACATCTGGGGATCCTCTAAGAAAGAAAAACCTTTCAAATATACAACACTATTGCTCTTTCTTAAAAGAGCAATAGTGATATGCATTGCATATTTCAAAGTAATTATAAAACACGAGGTATATAAAATAACATTGTGAGAAAAGAAAGACAATAATCAGTTACAGACATGGGATTAGTTACTGAAGATGACCTGAGATTCCAATTCCAACTGAGAAATATCAGGAGCTAGTAAGTCAACCATGGGATGTGTTGTCAGTCTGGACAGTCTTAATGTCAAAGACAAAGTGCAGAGAGATAAATGAGGACACCTTGCCTACCTGGGACCAGTTTAAGAATGAGAACACTGGCGTCATGGTACCTGACATTAGTGCATGAGCCCCTGATGGAAAAGCAGATGTGAGGGAACAACTGAAATTCAGAGGGCCTTAACCAGTCCTCCTACCAACAGACATCTTCTCATGAGTTGAGTCCACAAACCATGCCTGCAAACACCAAGTGCGAGTCTCTGGATGAGATCAAGGCAACATGAGGGCATGTGTATTTGAATGAACATATGTGATGTTTCAATGTGGGTTATGACATTTGGGAACGTGTGTCTACCATTTGCAGTAGGGGGAGAGGCATGCGAGCATGTGGCAGGAATCTGACAGTATGGGACTAGTGTTTGTCCACAGGACGAAACAACATCTTCCCCTTACCCTACACTGCCACTATTCCCTCTCCTGGGAGCTATCTCTAAATGAGGCACAGACATGAGGGCGTTGAACATTGTTCACTGGGCTAGTTCCCAGCACCCCTCAATTTAGAGCCTTCTGGTGGTTGGGTTGAAGCACAAGCTTGGACTCAAGAATGAAGCACAATCTCTTTGACCACTTCTGCATCTTACCACCACTGATCCCTAATGTGCAAGGATGATGACTCAGCCCCAAATCTCCAGTGAGAAGAAAGGAAGAGTGAGTGATGTGGCAGCACCCCAGCTTTCACAGGTTGGCACTGGCTCAGTTTACTGCTTAGTGTTGCAAGAGAGAGAGAACATGCACATGTCCTACATGCATGGGTGCCACCTCACAGCGTGCAGTGGTACTGCGCTCAGTGCTCCGGAATCTGGCCCGTGTAAAGGAGTGGGGAAAGGGCCTGGGAGTGGGGGCTTTCCCTTGCCTGGGGAGAGGAAAGAGAAGCGTGACCCTAGTAGATTCCCTGCTAGTTAGAACCACGGATGGGAACTGATCTGATCCTAGGAAAAGGAGGTCACGTGTAAAATCTCAAGGGATTTTGCTGTTAAAATCTCAAATGTACCAGCTCTGGAAAGTGTTAAAATGTGGACCTGTTGAGAAAAACAAATGTGAATTCGCAAAAGTGTATTTTCATTAGAAAATGAAGAAGCAATAAAGTCTAGCATGTAATTGATGATGATTTAGCCTTTATTTTATTTCATTTTTAGTTTCAAGTGTAGAATTTAGTGATTCATCGCTTACCTACAATACCCGGAGTTCCTCACAAGTGATGTCCTTAATACACATCACGTATTTAATCCATCCACCTGCCGACCTCTTCTTTTTTTTATTTTTTTATTTTTTTATTTTTATTTTTATTTTTTTTATTTTTTATTTTTTATTTATTTTTTTATTTATTTTTTAATATATGAAATTTACTGTCAAATTGGTTTCCATACAACACCCAGTGCTCATCCCAAAAAGTGCCCTCCTCAATACCCATCACCCACCCCCCATCAACCCTCAGTTTGTTCTCAGTTTTTTACAGTCTCTTATGCTTTGGCTCTCTCCCACTCTAACCTCTTTTTTTTTTCCTTCCCCTCCCCCATGGGTTTCTGTTATGTTTCTCAGGATCCACATAAGAGTGAAACCATATGGTATCTGTCTTTCTCTGTATGGCTTCTTTCACTTAGCATCACACTCTCCAGTTCCATCCACATTGCTACAAAAGGCCATATTTCATTTTTTCTCATTGCCACGTAGTATTCCATTGTGTATATAAACCACAATTTCTTTATCCATTCATCAGTTGATGGACATTTAGGCTCTTTCCATAATTTGGCAATTGTTGAGAGTGCTGCTATAAACATTGGGGTACAAGTGCCCCTATGCATCAGTACTCCTGTATCCCTTGGATAAATTCCTAGCAGTGCTATTGCTGGGTCATAGGGTAGGTCTATTTTTAATTTTCTGAGGAACCTCCACACAGCTTTCCAGAGCGACTGCACCAATTTGCATTCCCACCAACAGTGCAAGAGGGTTCCCGTTTCTCCACATCCTCTCCAGCATCTATAGTCTCCTGATTTGTTCGTTTTGGCCACTCTGACTGGCGTGAGGTGATATCTGAGTGTGGTTTTGATTTGTATTTCCCTGATAAGGAGCGACGTTGAACATCTTTTCATGTGCCTGTTGGCCATCCGGATGTCTTCTTTAGAGAAGTGTCTATTCATGTTTTCTGCCCATTTCTTCACTGGGTTATTTGTTTTTTGGGTGTGGAGTTTGATGAGCTCTTTATAGATTTTGGATACTAGCCCTTTGTCCGATGTGTCATTTGCAAATATCTTTTCCCATTCCGTTGGTTGCCTTTTAGTTTTGTTGGTTGTTTCCTTTGCTGTGCAGAAGCTTTTTATCTTCATAAGGTCCCAGTAATTCAATTTTGCTTTTAATTCCCTTGCCTTTGGGGATATGCCGAGTAAGAGATTGCTACGGCTGAGGTCAGAGAGGTCTTTTCCTGCTTTCTCCTCTAAGGTTTTGATGGTTTCCTGTCTCACATTCAGGTCCTTTATCCATTTTGAGTTTATTTTTGTGAATGGTGTGAGAAAGTGGTCTAGTTTCAACCTTCTGCATGCTGCTGTCCAGTTCTCCCAGCACCATTTGTTAAAGAGACTGTCTTTTTTCCATTGGATATTCTTTCCTGCTTTGTCAAAGATGAGTTGGCCATACGTTTGTGGGTCTAGTTCTGGGGTTTCTATTCTATTCCATTGGTCTATGTGTCTGTTTTTATGCCAATACCATGCTGTCTTGATGATTACAGCTTTGTAGTAGAGCCTGCCCACCTCTTCTATTGTAACCCTCAGTTTGTTCTCTAGTTAGACTTTTTTTTTTCTGGTTTGTGTCTGTCTTTTCTTTTCTCCCCCTTATGTTCATCTGTTTTTTCCCCCTCAAATTCCATATAGGAGTGAAATCATATGGTGTTTGTTTTTCTCTGACTGACCTATTTCACTTAGCATAATACTCTCTAGCTCCACCCATGTCATTGCAAATGACAAGGCGGCATTTTTTATGGCTGAGTAATATTCCATTGTGTATATATACCACACCTTCTTTATCCATTCATCAGTCAATGGACATTTGGGGTCTTCCCATAATTTGGCTATTGTTGCTAATACTGCTATAACATTGGGGTACATGTATCCCTTTGAATCAGCATTTTTGTATCCTTTTGGTAAATATCTAGTAGTGAAATGGCAGGGCCATAGGTGTTTCAATTTTTAACTTTTTGAGGAAGCTTCATACTGTTTTCCAGAGTGGCTGAACCAGTCTGCATTCCTAAAATCAGTCAAAGAAGATTCCCCTTTCCCCACATCCTCACTAACACCTGTTTTTTTCCTGTGTTGTGAATATAGCCATTCTGACTGATATAAGGTGATATCTGACTGTAGTTTGGATTTTTATTTCCATGATGATGAGTGATGCTCAGCATCTTTTTCATGTGTCTGTTAGCCATCTGTCAGTCTTCTTTCGAAAAATGTCTATTCATGTCTTCTGCTAATTTTTTAACTTGGTTATTTGTTTTTTTGGGTGTTGAGTTTTGTACGTTTTTATATATTTTGGATACTAACACTTTATCAAGCACATCATTTGCAAATATCTTCTCCAATTGTATAGGTTACCTTTGTTTTGTTGATTGTTTCCTTTATTGTGCAGAAAATTTTAATTTTGATATAGTCCCAATAATTTATTTTTGCTTTGTTTCCTTTATATGTCCTTCTTATATATGTCTCTGGAGACATACATAGAAAAAAGTTGCTTTAGCCAATGTCAAAGAAGTTATTGCCTGTGTTCTCTTCTAGCATATTTATGGTTTCAGGACTCAGATTTAGGTTTTCAATCCATTTTGAATTTATTGTGTGTATGGTGTAAGAACGTGGTCCAGTTTTGTTGTTTTACATGTTGCTGTCCAGTTTTCCCAACACCATTTTTTGAAGAGACTGTCTTTTTCCCACTAGATATTCTTTCCTACTTTGTTGAAGACTAATTGACCATATAGTTGTGGGTTTATTTCTGGGTTTTCAGTTTTATTCTTCTATGTGTCTATTTTTGTGCAAGTATCATACCATTTTGATTATTACAGCTTTGCAATATAACTTGAAGTCTGGAATTGTGATACCTCCAATTTAGCATTGTTTTTCAAAGTTTGCTTTGGCTATTCAGGGACTTGTGGTTTCACAGAAATTTTGGAATTTCTTGTTCTAGTTCTGTGAATAATGCTGTTGGTAAGTTGATAGGGATATATTAAATATGTACATTAATTTGGGTTGTGTAGACATTTTTAAGAACGTTTGGTTTTCTAATCTGAGCACGGAATGTATTTCCATTTATTTGTGTACCCTTCAATTTCTTTCATCAGTATTTTATAGTTTTCAGAGTGCAGGTCTTTCACTTCTTTGGTTAAGTTTATTCAGAGGTACTTTATCATTTTGGGTGCAATTGAAAATGGGATTTTTCTTAATTGGCCTTTCTGCTGTTTCATTATTAGTGTATAAAAGTGTAACAGATATATGTACAGTGATTTTATGTCCTGCAACTTTACTGAATTCATTTATCAGCTCTAGTATGTATGCCTTAAATTTATACAATAATGTATGTTATGTATTTATTAATAAAATTGAAAAGATTTTAAGTTATGACATAGAAGCCTCTTTCTTTTCTCTTATGAAATAAATAGAGTAGAAAGGGGAACAGCAGAAAAGAGAGATAACTTTAAGGAAATTATTCTACAACAACGACATTTACACCATACATACCTATTCAGATACAAAAGCATTAGTTTTCATTTTCTTAGACAATGATAAAATAAAGGGAAAGTAAACAAAGAGGTGACTAACAATTTCTGTAACTGAAGAGGTATTAGTTCTTGGGAGATATATTCATCATTTTGGAAAAAGAATTTCCAAACAATACAGATTTAGATTGAAAATTGTTTTTAATGATGAGTTTAAATTTTGGCAGAGTCAAAAATTCCCTTGTCTGGAAGATCACATTTCAGAAAGTTGGTTCTGTTGTTCTTCATGATATACCCTCCATCATGTCCCAATTTTTTTTACATGTACATATTTATTTATTATACACATATGAAAAAGACAGAAGTCATAAGTGTACTGTTCTATGAAATTTAACCAAGTTAACATATCTATATAATCCCCACTCTGATCAAAATGGTTGTACTTTATAATCATAGCTCCCTACAAGGCCCTCTTGTGCCACTTCCCAGTCATCCTTATACCTCTTTCCTAAAAGTAACCACAATCCTCACCTCCAGCAGCATGGTCTAGTTTTGTCTGATTTTAAATTTATGTAAATGGAATCATATATCATAGAGTCTTTTTTGTTTAGTTTCTTTTACTTAACATCATTTTCTTGTGTTTTATCCATACTCTTGGGTCTGGTAGTTATTCACCATTGTGTTTCTGAATTGTATTCCATCATATGGATAGAGCATATTTACTCTATGAACATTTGTGTAGCTTTTCATCTGGTATATTACATATTGTGCTGTGTGAACAACCTTGTATATATTTTTTGGTGATAATTATACTAATGTATGTGGATTTCCCTTAGTATTTCCTTAGCGGGGAACTGCTAGGTCACAGGACATTGTTTAGATCCAGCTTTATTACATGCTACCAAGGAGATTTCCAAAAGGTCATATCACCTTACACACTCATCAGTTGTGTAGTATGGTTCATATTTCCTCACATTCTCATCAAAATTTTGCATTTATTTTTTCTTTTGAGCCATCCAAGTTGGCACAGAGGATGTTTCATAGGCATGTCATTATAGGTTTAAGTTCATAAAAAGGATGAAGTTGTGCCATTTGAGACAACATGGATG
Source organism: Panthera pardus (assembly GCF_024362965.1). Taxonomy (NCBI): domain Eukaryota; kingdom Metazoa; phylum Chordata; class Mammalia; order Carnivora; family Felidae; genus Panthera; species Panthera pardus. The sequence continues at coordinate 80,711,176 of NW_026526843.1, forward strand.
GATCTAGAGGGTATTATGCTAAGTGAAACAAGTCAGACTGAGAGGGCCAAATACCATATGATTTCCTTCATAAGTGGAATCTAAAAAAATTAATAAACAAACAAATAGGAGAATCTGACCTATGAATACAGAGAACAAAATGATGGTTGCCAGAGGGGAGCAGGATGAAAGGTAGGTCAAAATGGGTGAATGGGAGATACAGGCTTCTATGTATGGAATAAATAAGGTATGGGAGTAAAAAGGCACAGAATAAGGAATATACTCAATGATATTGTAATAGCAGTTTATGGGGACATGTGGTAGGTATGTTGCGGTGACCATAGCATAATGTATAAAATTGTTGAATCACTATTATTGTACACCTGAAACCAGGGTAACTTTGTGTGTCAACTACTTTTAATTACTATAGTTTTCTACTAAGTTGTATTATCTGATAGTGTGAGGCTTCCAGCTTTGTTATTCTTCAAAATTGCCTTGGTTCTTCTTCCTTTGTATTTCTATGTACATTTTAGAATTGTGTTGCCAATTTCCATCAAAATAAACCTGCTATAATTATTGTCAGAATTGTGTAAAACTTGTAGAGAGAATTTGGAGAAATATTTACATATTTACAGTATTGATTTTTCTAATAGAGGAACGTGGCATTTATTTGGAAGTTTTTTAAGTTTTAATTTAAATTCCAGTTGGTTAACATAGTAATATTCGTTTCAGGTGCACAATACAGTGATTCAAGAATTCCATACAACACCTAGTGCTCAACAGAAGAAGTGCACTCTTTAATCCCCATCACCTATTTCAGCCATCTCCCCTATGCATCTCCCCTCTGGAAACCATCAGTTTGTTTTCTATAGTTAAGAGTATGTTTCTTGGATTGCCTCTCTCTCTCTCTTTTCCCCCTTTGCTCATTTATTTTGTGTCTTAAATTCCACATATGAGTGAAATCATATGGTGTTTGAATTCTTAAGTTTCTTTGAATAGTATTTTGTGGCTTACAATGCAGAGATGTTCCACTTCTTTCATTTTATTGATTTCTTTGTATTTTACCTTTTTAATGCTATTGTGTATGCTGTGGTTTTAACTTTTTGAAAATATTTGTTTTTTGTTAATATATAGAAAATGATTGGTCTTCATATATTGACCATATACATTGTGGCCTTGCTAAACTCATATATTCTAAGAGTGTGCAGTTTCTTTTGAATTGTATATATATGTATATATATATATGTATATATATATATATATACATATATATATATATATCATCCCCGAATAAAGGCATTTTAATTCCTTCCTTTTCAATTTTATTCATTTATTTATGTATTTATGTATTTATTTTGCTGTATGTCAGTAGCCAGAATTACCAGTGTATTTTTGAACAACAGTGGGGATAATGGCCATCCTTGAATCATTTCCACAATTTCAAGTCTCAGGAAGAACACTCTCAGTAATATATCATTAATTAAAAAATTTGGTGCAGATTTTTTGGATGTAATC